>NW_026992322.1:127500-141768 GCF_028769735.1 Zonotrichia leucophrys gambelii | reverse complement strand
TTTATCCCAGTTTCCCCAGTTTCCCACTCTCACCACCCATCCGCCCCCGTCGGTGTCCATGTCCCAGTCCATCCCAGTCCATCCCAGTCCATCCCAGTCCATCCCAGTCCATCCCAGTTTCCCCAGTCCATCCTCACCACCCATCCCCCTCCGTCGGTGTCCATGTCCCAGTCCATCCCAGTCCATCCCAGTCCATCCCAGTCCATCCCAGTCCATCCCAGTCCATCCCAGTCCATCCTCACCACCCATCCCCCGCCGTCGGTGTCCATGTCCCAGTCCCTCCCAGTCCATCCCAGTCCATCCCAGTCCATCCCAGTCCATCCCAGTTTCCCACTCTCACCACCCATCCCCCGCCATCGGTGTCCATGTCCCAGTCCATCCCAGTCCATCCAGTCCATCCCAGTCCATCCCAGTTCCCCCCAGTCCATCCCAGTTCCCCCCAGTCCATCCCAGTCCATCCCAGTTTCCCCAGTCCATCCCAGTTTCCCCAGTTTCCCACTCTCACCACCCATCCCCCTCCATCGGTGTCCATGTCCCAGTCCATCAGTTCCCCCCAGTCCATCCCAGTTTCTCCCAGTCCATCCCAGTTTATCCTCACCACCCATCCCCCCCCATCGGTGTCCATGTCCCAGTCCCTCCCAGTCCATCCCAGTCCATCCCAGTCCATCCCAGTCCATCCCAGTTCCCCCCAGTCCATCCCAGTCCATCCCAGTCCATTCTCACCACCCATCCGCCCCCGTCGGTGTCCATGTCCCAGTCCATCCCAGTCCATCCCAGTTTATCCCAGTCCATCCCAGTCCATCCTCACCACCCATCCCCCGCCATCGGTGTCCATGTCGCAGAAGACGCGCAGCGGCCGGGCCGGGTCCCCGCTGAGGAAGATGAGGGCGACGCGCGAGGGCCCGGGGCCGTTCAGCTGCTCCTGGGCGCAGTCCCGGGGGTGCGGGAACGGCAGCGGGGCTGGAACCCACGGGCACTCGTTAGCCCGAATTTCCGGGGTTTATCCCAAATTTATCCCAAATTGCCGGGGTTTATCCCAAATTTATCCCCCCCCAAATTTATCCCAAATTTCCTGTGGTTTATCTCAAATTTCTGGGGTTTATCCCAAATTTCCGGGGTTTATCCCAAATTTATCCCCCATTTCCTGTGGTTTATCCCCAAATTTCCTGTGGTTTATCCCAAATTTATCCCCGATTTTCTGTGGTTTATCCCAAATTTATTCCCCCCAAATTCATCACGAATTTCCTGTGGTTTATCCCAAATTTTCTGTGGTTTATCCCAAATTTATTCCCCCCAAATTCATCCCCAATTTCCTGTGGTTTATCCCAAATTTATCCCAAATTTTCTGTGGCTTATCCCCAATTTCCTGTGGTTTATCCCAAATTTCCTGTGCTTTATCCCAAATTTATCCCCAATTTCCTGTGCTTTATCCCCAGTTTCCTGTGGTTTATCCCAAATTTATCCCCCCCAAATTCATCCCCAATTTCCTGTGGTTTATCCCAAATTTATCCCCAATTTTCTGTGGTTTATCCCGAATTTATCCCAAATTTTCTGTGGTTTATCCCAAATTTATCCCAAATTTCCTGTGCTTTATCCCAAATCTCCTGTAGTTTCTCCCAAATTTATCCCCAATTTTCTGTGGATAACCCAAATTGATCCCCCCCCAAATTTATCCCCAATTTTCTGTGGTTTATCCCAAATTTATCCCAAATTTCCTGTGCTTTATCCCAAATTTATCCCCCCCAAATTTATCCCAAATTTTCTGTGGTTTATCCCAAATTTATCCCAAATTTCCTGTGGTTTATCCCAAATTTATCCCCCCCAAATTTATTCCAAATTTCCTGTAATTTATCCCAAATGTATCCCCGATTTCCTGTGGTTTATCCCAAATTTATCTCCCCCAAATTTACCCCCAGTCTTCTGTGGCTTATCCCCAGTTTTCCGTGGTTTAACCCAAATTTATCCCCAGTTTTCTGTGGTTTATCCCAAATTTATCCCCCCAAATTTATCCCAAATTTTTCTGTGGTTTATCCCAAATTTATCCCCAATTTTCTGTGATTTATCCCAAATTTATCCCCGATTTTCTGGGGTTTATCCCGAATTTATCCCAAACTTCCGGGGTTTATCCCAAATTTATCCCAAATTTCCGGGGTTTATCCCGAATTTATCCCAAATTTCCGGGGTTTATCCCAAATTTATCCCAAATTTCCGGGGTTTATCCCAAATTTATCCCAAACTTTCTGTGCTTTATCCCCAATTTATCCCCAATTTTCTGTGGTTTATCCCGAATTTATCCCCCCAAATTTATCCAAATTTTCTGTGGTTTATCCCAAATTTTCTGTGGTTTATCCAAATTTTCTGTGTTATCCCAAATTTATCCCCCCAAATTTATCCCCGATTTCCTGTGGTTTATCCCAAATTTATCCCCCCCAAATTTATCCCAATTTTCCGTGGTTTAATCCCGAATTTATCCCCGATTTTATGTGGTTTATCCCAAATTTATCCCCCCAAATTTATCCCAAATTTCTGTGGTTTATCCCAGATTTATCCCCAATTTCTGTGGTTTATCCCAAATTTATCCCCAGTTTTTCTGTGGTTTATCCCAAATTTCCTGTGGTTTATCCCAATTTATCCCAATTTCCTGTGGTTTATCCCAAATTTATCCAATTTTCTGTGCTTTCCCAAATTTATCCCAGTTTCCTGTGGTTTATCCCAAATTTCTGTGCTTCATCTGAATTTTCCCAGTTTCCTGTGGTTTATCCCAAATTCATCCCCAATTTTCGTGGTTTATCCCAAATGTATCCCAATTTCCTGTGGTTTATCCCAAATTTATCCCAATTTCTGGGTTTATCCCAAATTTATCCCAAATTTCCTGTGGTTTATCCAGAATTTATCCCAAATATTCTGTGGTTTATCCCAAATTTTTCCATGTTTTTTCCCAAATTTCTCCCAAATTTTCCGTGTTTTTTCCCAAATTTATACCAAATTTTCTGTGGTTTATCCCAAATTTTCTGTTGTTTATCCCAAATTTATCTCTGATTTTCTGTGGTTTATGGCATATTTATCCCCAGTTTTCTGTGGTTTATCCCAAAGTTTTCTGTCTTTTTTTTTCCCAAATTTCTCCCAATTTTTCTGTGTTTTTTTCCCAAACTAGTCCAAATTTTTCTGTGGTTTATCCCAAATTTATCCCCAATTTTCTGTGGTTTATCCCAAATTTTTCCGTGTTTTTTCCCCCCAAATTTCTCCCAATTTTTCCGTGTTTTTTCCCAAATTTATCCCAAATTTTCTGTGTTTTCTCCCAAATTTATCCCCAGTTTTCTGTGGTTTATCCCAAATTTATCCCAAATTTCCTGTGTTTTATCCCGAGTTTATCCCAAATTTCTGTGGTTTATCCCGAATTTATCCCCAATTTCCTGTGGTTTATCCCAAATTTCCTGTGGTTTATCCCAAATTTATCCCCCCCAAATTTATCCCCAATTTCCTGTGGTTTATCCCAAATTTATCCCAAATTTCCGTTTTTTATCCCAAATTTATCCCAAATTTCCTGTGGTTTATCCCAAATTTATCCCAAACTTTCTGTGCTTTGTCCCAAATTTATCCAAATTTCTGGGTTTATCCCAAATTTATCCCAATTGCCGGGTTTATCCCAAATTTCTCCCCAGTTTCCTGTGGTTTATCCCGAATTTCTCCCCAGTTTCCTGTGGTTTATCCCAAATTTATCCGTGATTTTCTGTGGTTTATCCCAAATTTTTCCATGTTTTTTTCCCAAATTCATCCCCAATTTCCTGTGGTTTATCCCAAATTTATCCCAAATTTCCTGTGGTTTATCCAGAATTTATCCCAAACTTTCTGTGCTTTGTCCCAAATTTACCCCCAATTTCCTGTGGTTTATCCCAAATTTATCCCAAATTTCCGGGGTTTATAACAAATTTATCCCAAATTTCTGTGGGTTATCCCAAATTTCCTGTGGTTTATCCCGAATTTATCCCAAACTTTCTGTGGTTTACCCCAAATTTATCCCCTATTTCCTGTGGTTTATCCCAAATTTATCTCCCCCAAATTTACCCCCAGTCTTCTGTGGCTTATCCCCAGTTTCCTGTGGTTTATCCCAAATTTATCCGTGATTTTCTGTGGTTTATCCCAAATTTTTCCATGTTTTTTTCCCAAATTCATCCCCAATTTCCTGTGGTTTATCCCAAATTTATCCCAAATTTCCTGTGGTTTATCCCAAATTTATCCCAAAATTTCTGGGGTTTATCCAAAATTTATCCAATTTTTCTGTGCTTTGTCCCAAATTTATCCCAAATTTCTGGGTTTATCTCAAATTTATCCCCAATTTTCTGTGGTTTATCCCAAATTTATCCCCCCCAAATTTATCCCAAATTTCAGGGGTTTATCCCAAATTTATCCCCAATTTTCTGTGGTTTATCCCGAATTTATCCCCAATTTCCTGTGGTTTATCCCAAATTTATCCCCAATTTCCTGTGGTTTATCCCAAATTTCCTGTGCTTTATCCCGAATTTCTCCCCAGTTTCCTGTGGTTTATCCCAAATTTATCCCCCCCAAATTTATTCCAAATTTCCTGTAATTTATCCCAAATGTATCCCCGATTTCCTGTGGTTTATCCCAATTTATCCCAAATTTATCCCCAATTTTCTGTGGTTTATCCCAAATTTATCCCAAATTTCCGGGGTTTATCCCGAATTTATCCCCAATTTCCGGGGTTTATCCCAAATTTCTGTGCTTTATCCCCAATTTATCCCCAATTTTCTGTGGTTTATCCCGAATTTATCCCCAATTTCCTGTGGTTTATCCCAAATTTATCCCAAACTTTCTGTGGTTTATCCAAAATTTATCCCAAATTTCCTGTGGTTTATCCAAAATTTATCCCAAATTTCTATGCTTTATCCCGAGTTTTCCCTGGTTTTTTCCCCAAATTTATCCCCAATTTCCTGTGGTTTATCCCGAATTTATCCCCCCAAATTTATCCCAAATTTTCTGAGGTTCATCCCAAATTTATCCCCAATTTCCTGTGCTTTATCCCAAATTTATCCCAAATTTCCTGTGGTTTATCCCAAATTTATCCCAAAATTTCTGGGGTTTATCCAAAATTTATCCCAAATTTCCTGTGCTTTATCCAGAATTTATCCCAAATTTCAGGGGTTTATCCCAAATTTATCCCCAATTTCCTGTGGTTTATCCCGAATTTATCCCAATTTTCTGTGGTTTATCCGGAATTTTTCCGTGTTTTTTTCCCAAATTTCTCAAAAATTTTCTGTGGTTTATCCCAAATTTATCCCCAATTTCCTGTGGTTTATCCCAAATTTATCCCAAACTTTCTGTGCTTTGTCCCAAATTTATCCCCAATTTCCTGTGCTTTATCCCAAATTTCCTGTGGTTTATCCCAAATTTATCCCCAATTTCCTGTGGTTTATCCCAAATTTATCCCCCCAAATTCATCCCAAATTTCCTGTGGTTTATCCAGAATTTATCCCACATTTCCTGTGCTTTATCCCAAATTTATCCCAAATTTTCTGTTGTTTATCCCAAATTTTTCCGTGTTTTTTCCCCAAATTTATCCCCAATTTCCTGTGGTTTATCCCGAATTTATCCCAATTTTCTGTGGTTTATAACAAATTTATCCCAAACTTTCTGTGCTTTATCCCAAATTTATCCCAAACTTCCTGTGGTTTATCCCCAATTTCCTGTGCTTTATCCCGAATTTCTCCCCAGTTTCCTGTGGTTTATCCCAAATTTATCCCCCCCAAATTTATCCCCAATTTTCTGTGGTTTATCCCAAATTTATCCCCGATTTTCTGTGGTTTATCCCAAATTTATCCCCCCAAATTTATCCCCAATTTCTGTGGTTTATCCCAAATTTTTCCATGTTTTTTCCCAAATTTCTCCCAATTTTTCCGTGTTTTTTCCCAAATTACTCCAAAATTTTCTGTGTTTTCTCCCAAATTTATCCCAAATTTTCTGTGGATAACCCAAATTTATCCCCCCCAAATTTATCCCAAGTTTTCTGTGTTTTTTCCCAAATTTATCCCAAATTTTCTGTGGTTTATCCCAAATTTATCCCCAATTTTCTGTGGTTTATCCCAAATTTTTCTGCGTTATTTTCCCAAATTTCTCCCAAATTTTTCTGTGTTTTTTCCCCAAATTTTTCCCTAATTTTTTGTGGTTTATCCCAAATTTTTCCGTTAATTTTCCCAAATTTATCCCAAATTTTTCCCTGTTTTTTCCAAAATTTCTTCCAAATTTTTCTGTGTTTTCTCCCAAATGTATCCCAAATTTTCTGTGGTTTATCCCAAATTTTTCCGTGCTTTTTCCCAAATTTTTCTGTTTTTCTCCCAAATTTATCCCCAATTTTCTGTGGTTTATCTCAATTTTTCCGCATTTTTTTTCCCAAATTTCTCCCAATTTTTCCGTGTTTTTTCCCAAATTTCTCCCAAATTTTTCTGTGTTTTCTCCCAAATTTATCCCAAATTTTCTGTGGCTTATCCCAAAGTTTTCTACGTGTTTTTTCCCAAATTTCTTCCAATTTTTCTGCGTTTTTTTCCAAATTTTCCCTGGTTTTTTTTTAAATTTTTTCCAAGTTCTCCGTGTATTTTCCCAATTTTTCCCATGTTCTTTGCCAAAATTTTCCGTGTGTTTTCCAAAATTTTTCCCAATTTTCCCCGCCAATTTTTTGTCTTTTTTTCCCTCAAATTTTTCCCGTATTTTCCCGTGGTTTTTTTCCCCCAATATTTTTCCGTGTTTTATCCCAAATTTTTCACCAATTTCTCCCAAATTTTCCCCAATTTTTCCGTGTTTTTTCCAAATTTCTCCCAAATTTTTCTGTGGTTTTTTTTCCCAAATTTTCCCCAAAATTTTTCAGTGTTTTTTCCCAAATTTTTTTTTCCAAATTTTTCCCAAAATCCCCCCAAAATTCCATCCCTCCCTTAAAGGGTCCCAACTTCCCATACAAACAATCCCGACCCCCCAAAATCCCCCAAAATCCCCCCCAAAATCCCCCCAAAATCCCCCAAAATCCCCCCAAAATCCCCCAAAATCCCCCCAAAATTTCCCAAAATCCCCCCAAAATTCTCTTTTAGGATCCAAAGGCTCCCAGCACCCCCCCGACCCCCCAGCCCCATTTTGGGGTCCCCCCCCTGCCCCCCACTTTTGGGATTTTGGGGTGCCCCCCAATCCCCCAGCCCCATTTCGGGTCCCCCCGCCCCACATTCGGGATTTCGGGGTCCCCCCCGACCCCCACCCCATTTTCGGGTCCGACCCCCCACCCCATTTCGGGGTCCCCCCCCCGCCCCCGTTCGGGATTTTGGGGAGCCCCCCAACCCCCCACCCATCCCCCGCCCCCACATTTCGATTTTGGGTCCCCCCACCCCCACCCCATTTCCCCCCCCCGCCCCCACTTATTTTGGGGTTCCCCCCCAGCCCCCATTCGGTCCCCCATTTTGGGGCGCCCACCCCAGCCCCATTTTCGGGTCCCCCCCCCCCACATTTTGGGGTGCCCCCCAACCCCCCAGCCCCTTTGGGTCCCCCCCCCCACTTTGGATTTTGGGGTCCCCCCACCCCCCCGACCCCCAGCCCCATTTCGGGATTGGCCCCCCGACCCCCCACCCATTTTCTGGGGTCCCCCCTCCCCCACACACTTTCGGATTTTGGGGTCCCCCCACATTCCCCCAGCCCCATTTTTTTGGGGTCCGCCCACCCAGCCCCATTTTGGGGTCCACCCCCCCCCACTTTCGGGGATTTTGGGGTACCCCCCAACCCCCAGCCCCATTTTCGGGGTCCCCCCGCACCCCACATTTCGGATTTTGGGGTGCCCCCTGACACCCCAGCCCCATTTTCGGGTTCCCCCCGCACCCCCCGTTTGGGATTTCGGAGTCCCCCCGACCCCCATCTCCATTTTTGGGTCCCCCCGCACACCCCGTTTGGGATTTTGGGGTGCCCCCCGACCCCCCAGCCCCATTTTGGGGTCCCCCCGCAGCCCCACATTTGGGATTTTGGGGTGCCCCCCAATTCCCCAGCCCCATTTTTGGGGTCCCCCCCCTGCCCCCCACATTTCAGATTTTGGGGTGCCCCCCAATTCCCCAGCCCCATTTTCGGGGTCCCCCTGCCCCCCACGTTTGGGATTTCGGGGTTCCCCCGCACCCCCCGACCCCCCAGCCCCATTTTTGGGGTCCCCCCCGCACCCCACATTTGGGATTTTGGGGTCCGACCCCCCAGCCCCATTTCGGGATTTCGGGGTCCCCCCGCACCCCCCATCCCCATTTTCGGGGTTCCCCCCCTGCCCCCCACTTTTGGGATTTTGGGGCGCCCCCCCACCCCCAGCCCCATTTTTGGGGTCCAACCCCCCAGCCCCATTTCGGGGTCCCCCCCCTGCCCCCCACATTTGGGATTTTGGGGAGCCCCCCAACCCCCCAGCCCCATTTTCGGGGTCCCCCCGCACCCCACATTTGGGATTTTGGGGTGCCCCCGCACCCCCCAATTCCCCAGCCCCATTTTCGGGGTCCCCCCGCCCCACATTCGGGATTTGGGGGTGCCCCCGCACTCACGGGTCTCGAAGGTGGCCTCCAGGGGGGGCTGGGTTTGGGGGTGCCCCCACAGGCGCACCCCATAAACGCCCGCGGGCTCCAGCCCCCACAGCTGCTGCTGCCGGGACTCGGGGGGCAGCCGCAGCCGCTATGGGGGCACCAATGGGTTATTGGGGTCACCAGTGGGTTATTGGGGTGTCCCTAAAGGTTATGGGGTCACCAATGGGTTATTGGGGTCACCAGTGGGTTATTGGGGTCACCCATGGGTTATTGGGGGGTCCCGAAAAATTTTGGGGTGTCCCAAAAGGTTATTGGGGTCACCAATGGGGTATTGGGGTCACCAGTGGGTTATTGGGGTGTCCCTAAAGGTTATGGGGTCACCAATGGGGTATTGGGGTGTCCAGGGGGTTATTGGGGGGGTCCCCAAAGGTTTTGGGGTGTCCCAGTGGGTTATTGGGGTGTCCAGGGGATTATGGGGTCCCTCAGGGGATTATTGGGGTCCCCAGGGGTTTTGGGGTCACCAATGGGGTATTGGGGTGTACCGGGGGGTTATTGGGGTGTCCCGGGGGTTTTTGGGGTGTCCCAGGGGGTTATTGGGGTGTCTCGTGGGGTTATTGGTGTCCCTTAGGGGATTATTGGGGTGTCCCGGGGATTATGGGGTCACCAGTGGGTTATTGGGGTCACCAATGGGTTATTGGGGTGTCCCGGGGATTATGGGGTCACCAGGGGGTTATTGGGGTGTCTCATGGGGTTATTGGGGTCCCTTAGGGGATTATTGGGGTGTCCTGGTGGGTTATTGGGGTCACCAATGGGTTATTGGGGTGTCCCTAAAGGTTATTGGGGGGTCCCAAAGGTTTTGGGGTGTCCCTAAAGGTTTTAGGGTGTCCTGAGGGATTTTGGGGTGTCCCAAATTGTTATGGGGTCACCAGGGGATTATTGGGGTGTCCTAAAAGGTTTTGGGGTGTCCAGGGGGGTTATTGGGGTGTCCCAAATTGTTATGGGGTCACCCAGGGGGTTATTGGGGTCACCAGTGGGTTATTGGGGTGTTCCAAGGGGTTATTGGGGTGTCCCAAAAGGTTGTGGGGTCACCAAGGGGGTATTGGGGTGTCCCAGGGGGTTATTGGGGTGTCCCGGGGGGTTATGGGGTCACCAATGGGGTATTGGGGTGTCCCAAAAGATTTTGGGGTGTCCAGGGGGGTTATTGGGGTGTCCCAAATTGTTATGGGGTCACCAAGGGATTATTGTGGTGTCCTGGGGAGTATTGGGGTCACCAGGGGGATATTGGGGTCCCCCGGAGGTGTTCTGGGGTGCCAGCACCCACGGAAGGCAGTGGGGCACCCTGGGGTGTCATTTGGGGTTTTTGGGATCCTTTTTGGGGCCTTTTTGGGGTTTTTGGGGTCCTTTTTTGGGAGTTTGGGGTTTTTGGGGCCCTTTTTTGGGAGTTTGGGGTTTTTGGGATCCTTTCTGGGGCCGTTTTGGGCTGTTTGGGGCTTTTGGGGCCGTTTTGGGGTGTTTAGAGTTTTTGGGATTTTTTTGGGTGGCCATTTCGGGGTTTTTGGGGGTTTTGGGATCCTTTTTGGGGTTTTTGGGATCCTTTTTGGGGCCGTTCTGGGGGTTTTGGGGTTTTGGGGCTGTTTGGGGTGTTTGGGGTTTTTGGGATCCTTTTTGGGGCCGTTTTGGGGTTTTTGGGATCCTTTTTTGGGGCCGTTCTGGGGCCATTTTTGGGTTTTTAGGATCCTTTTTTGGGCTGTTTTGGGCTGTTTAGGGTTTTGGGATTTTTTTGGGTGGCCATTCTGGGGTTTTTGGGGTTTTTGGGATCCTTTTTGGGGCCGTTTTGGGCTGTTTGGGGTTTTTGGGGTCCTTTTTTGGGTGTTTGGGGGTTTTGGGGCTGTTTGGGGTGTTTGGGGTTTTTGGGATCCTTTTTGGGGCCATTTTGGGGTTTTTGGGATCCTTTTTTGGGGCCGTTCTGGGCTGTTTGGGGTTTTTGGGGCCGTTTTGGGCTGTTTGGGGTTTTTGGGATCCTTTTTGGGGCCGTTTTGGGGTTTTTAGGATCCTTTTTTGGGGCCGTTTTGGGCTGTTTGGGGGTTTTGGGGTTTTTGGGATCCTTTTTGTGGCCGCTTTGGGGTTTTTGGGGCTGTTTTGGGGTGTTTGGGGTTTTTGGGATCCTTTTTGGGGCTGTTTTGGGGTTTTTGGGATCCTTTTTGGGGCCGTTTTGGGGTTTTTGGGGTCCTTTTTGGGGCTGTTTTGGGCCGTTTTGGGGCTGTTTTGGGCCATTCTGGTGTTTTTGGGTCCTTTTTGTGGCCGTTTTGGGCTGTTTGGGGTTTTGGGATCCTTTTTGGGGCCGTTCTGGGGCCATTTTTGGGTTTTTAGGATCCTTTTTTGGGGCTGTTTTGGGCTGTTTAGGGTTTTGGGATTTTTTTGGGTGGGCATTCTGGGGTTTTTGGGATCCTTTTTGGGGCCGTTTTGGGGTTTTTGGGATCCTTTTTGGGTCCGTTCTGGTGTTTTTGGGGTCCTTTCCGTGTCCGTTACCTTTCGGGGTCCCCCTCGGGGGCCGTACTCCAGCTCGAAGCCGCCGGCGGGGGCGCTCGGGGGGTCCCAGCGCAGGCGGGCGCTGCGGGGCCACAGCGAGTCCACGCGGAGGGTCCCGAGGGCGCCTGGGCGGGGACCCCGAAACGGCCCGGGGATACCCCAAAAATCAATGGGGGCACCCCAAAACCCCAAATTCACTGACACCCCGAAATCTCCCACGGATACCCCAAAAATCACTGGTGGCGCCCCAAATATCCCCAAATTCACTGACACCCCAAAATCTGCCAGGGATATCCCAAAACCACCGCTGGCACCCAAATTCCCTGATACCCCAAAATCCCCCACTGACACCCCAAAAACCACTGCTGGCACCCCAAATATCCCCAAATTCACTGATACCCCAAAATCTGCCACTGACACCCCAAAAATCACTGTTGGCACCCCAAATATCCCCAAATTCACCAATACCCCAAAAATCACTGCTGGCACCCCAAATATCCCCAAATTCACTGATACCCCAAAATGTCCCAGGGATACCCCAAAAATCACT
Organism: Zonotrichia leucophrys gambelii; assembly: GCF_028769735.1. Classification (NCBI taxonomy): domain Eukaryota; kingdom Metazoa; phylum Chordata; class Aves; order Passeriformes; family Passerellidae; genus Zonotrichia; species Zonotrichia leucophrys. Next base: position 130,149 of record NW_026992322.1, on the reverse strand, counting down.
GCTGGCACCCCAAATATCCCCAAATCCACTGACACCCCAAAATCTGCCAGGGATACCCCAAAAATCACTGTTGGCACCCCAAATACCCCAAATTCACTGAAACCCCGAAACCACTGTTGGCACCCCAAAATGTCCCCAAAATCTCCCACTGACACCCCAAAAACCACCGGTGGCACCCCAAATATCCCCAAATTCACTGATACCCTGAAACGTCCCAGGGACACCCCAAAAATCACTGTAGGCACCCCAAATATACCCAAAAACCACTGTTGGCACCCCAAATCCACTGACACCCCAAAATCTGCCAGGGATACCCCAAAAATCACTGCTGGCACCCCAAATATCCCCAAATTCACTGATACCCCAAAATGTCCCACGGATACCCCAAAAATCACTGGTGGCACCCCAAATATCCCCAAATCCACTGATACCCCGAAATGTCCCAGGGATACCCCAAAAATCACTGTTGGCACCCCAAATATCCCCAAATCCACTGACACCCCAAAATCACCCACGGATACCCCAAAAATCACTGCTGGCACCCCAAATATCCCCAAATCCACTGACACCCCAAAATGTCCCACTGATACCCCAAAAATCACTGTTGGCACCCCAAATATCCCCAAAATCTCCCACTGACACCCCAAAAACCACCGGTGGCACCCCAAATATCCCCAAATTCACTGACACCCCAAAATCTCCCAGGGATACCCCAAAAATCACTGCTGGCACCCCAAATCCACTGATACCCCAAAATCTCCCACTGACACCCCAAAACCACTGTTGGCACCCCAACCTGCCACACCCCAAATTCCCTGAAACCCCAAAATCTCCCACGGATACCCCAAAAATCACTGCTGGCACCCCAAAACCCCACCCCAGTCTGCTGATACCCCAAAATCTGCCACTGACACCCCAAAAATCACTGGTGGCACCCCAAATATCCCCAAATTCACTGATACCCCAAAAATCACTGCTGGCACCCCAAATATCCCCAAATCCACTGATACCCCGAAATGTCCCAGGGATACCCCAAAAATCACTGTTGGCACCCCAAATATCCCCAAATTCACCGATACCCCAAAATCTCCCACGGATACCCCAAAAATCACTGGTGGCACCCCAAATATCCCCAAATTCACTGATACCCCAAAACGTCCCAGGGACACCCCAAAAACCACCGGTGGCACCCCAAATATCCCCAAATTCACTGATACCCCAAAAATCACTGGTGGCACCCCAAATATCCCCAAATCCACTGAAACCCCAAAACCACTGCTGGCACCCCAAAACCCCACCCCAGTCTGCTGATACCCCAAAATCTGCCACTGACACCCCAAAAACCACTGTTGGCACCCCAAATATCCCCAAATCCACTGACACCCCAAAATTTCCCACTGATACCCCAAAAATCACTGGTGGCACCCCAAATACCCCAAATTCACCGATACCCCAAAAATCACTGCTGGCACCCCAAACCACTGAAGACCCACAATTTCCCCCTTACACCCCAAAAACCATGATTGACACCCCAAATATCCCCAAATCCACTGACACCCCAAAATCCGCCAGGGATACCCCAAAAACCACTGTTGGCACCCCAAATATCCCCAAATTCTCCCACTGAAACCCCAAAACCACCGCTGGCACCCCAAATATCCCCAAATTCACTGATACCCCGAAACGTCCCAGGAACACCCCAAAAACCACCGGTGGCACCCCAGATATCCCCAAAATCGCCCACGGATACCCCAAAAATCACTGCTGGCACCCCAAATATCCCCAAATTCACTGACACCCCGAAACGTCCCATGGATACCCCAAAATCACTGCTGGCACCCCAAATATCCCCAAATTCACCAATACCCCAAAATCACTGTTGGCACCCCAAATATCCCCAAATTCACCGATACCCCAAAAATCACTGCTGGCACCCCAAATATCCCCAAATCCACTGACACCCCAAAATCTGCCAGGGATACCCCAAAAATCACTGCTGGCACCCCAAAACCCCACCAATCCAGTCCTCAGCTCCACCGCAACCCCGGCTCACCCCAGTTCCTCCCAGTCCATCCCAGTCCATCCCAGTCCATCCCAGTTCACCCCAGTCCATCCCAGTTCCCCCCAGTTCATCCCAGTTCATCCCAGTCCATCCCAGTCCATCCCAGTCCACCCCAGTTCCCCCCAGTCCATCCCAGTCCACCCCAGTTCATCCCAGTCCCCCCCAGTCCATCCCAGTTCCCCCCAGTTCCCCCAGTCCATCCCAGTCCATCCCAGTTCATCCCAGTTCACCCCAGATTCTCCCCAGTCCCAGTTTCCCCCAGATTCCTAAATTTGCCAATTCCAAATTCCCTCCCAAATGCCCAAATTTGGGAATTCCCAATCCCCTCCCAAGTTCCCAATTTCCCAAATTTGGCAATTCCCAATCCCCAATTCCCCCCCAAATTCCCCAAATTTTCCAATTTTGGGAATTCCCAATTCCCTTCCAGTTCCTATTTACCCCCCAGATTCTGAAATTTGGGAATTTCCTCCCAAATTTCCAATTTTGGCAATTCCCAATCCCCTCCCAGATCCCACTTTCCCCCAAATTCCCTCCCAAATGTCCAAATTTGGGAATTCCCAATTCCCTCCCAGTTCCCATTTACCCCC
>NW_026992322.1:115000-125000 GCF_028769735.1 Zonotrichia leucophrys gambelii | reverse complement strand
TCCATCCATCCATCCATCACCTGTCCATCCATCATCCATCCATCCATCCATCCATCCATCCTTCCATCATCGTCCATCCATCCATCATCCATCCATCCATTCCCCATCCACCCATCCATCCATCATCCATCCATCCATCCATCCATCCATCCATCCATCCATCCATCATCCATCATCCATCCATCCATCCATCCATCCATCCATCATCCATCATCCATCATCCATCCATCCATCCATCCATCCATCCATCCATCCATCCATCCATCCATCATCCATCCATCCATCCATCATCCATCCATCCATCCATCCATCCATCCACCCACCCATCCACCTACTTCCTTCAGTTTGGACAGGAACCCACCCAATATCCAGACTGGAATCCGTAAAACCATTCGGTTCTTCATCATTCATGGACAGGAAGTCATGATGATGATGATGATGATGGTGATGATGATGCATGGTGATAATGGATATTACTGATGGTCATGCATAGGTGATAGCTGATGATGATGATGAATCATGATGATGATGATGGTGATGATGATGGTTGGTGATAATGGATATTACTGATGGTCATACATAGGTGATAGCTGATGATGATGATGATGGATGACAATGATGATGATGCATGGTGATAATGGATATTACCGAGCGTCATGCATAAGTGATAGTTGATGGTGACGATGAATCATGATGATGATGATGATGATGATGATGATGGTGATGATGATGCATGGTGATAATGGATATTACCAAGGGTCATGCATAAGTGATAGTTGATGGTGATGATGATGAATCATGATAATGGATGACGAGGATGATGATGGTTGGTGATAATGGATATTACTGATGGTCATGCATAGGTGATAGTTGATGATGATGATGATGATGATGATGATGGTGATGATGATGCATGGTGATAATGGATATTACCGAGCGTCATGCAGAGGTGATAGTTGATGGTGACGATGAATCATGATGATGATGATGGTGATGATGATGGTTGGTGATAATGGATATTACTGATGGTCATGCACAGTTGATAGTTGATGATGATGATGATGATGGTGATGATGATGCATGGTGATAATGAATATTACCAAGGGTCATGCAGAGGTGATAGTTGATGGTGATGATGATGATGATGGTGATGATGATGATGATGCATGGTGATAATGGATATTACTGATGGTCATGCATAGGTGATAGCTGATGATGATGATGAATCATGATGATGATGATGGTGATGATGATGGTTGGTGATAATGGATATTAATGATGGCCACACACAGTTGATAGTTGATGATGATGATGATGATGATGATGATGATGATGATGATGATGATGATTAATCATGATGATGGATGATGAGGATGATGATGCATGGTGATAATGAATATTACCAAGGGTCATGCAGAGGCGATAGTTGATGATGATGATGATGAATCATGATGATGGTTGGTGATAATGGATATTACCGATGGTCATGCATAGGTGATAGTTGATGATGATGATGGATGACAAAGATGATGATGGATGGAGATAATGGATATTGCCGAGTGTCATGCATAGGTGATAGTTGATGGTGACGATGAATCATGATGATGGATGACGAGGATGATGATGGTTGGTTATAATGGATATTACTGATGGTCATGCATAGGTGATAGTTGATGATGATGATGATGGATGACGATGATGATGATGGACGATGGAGGGTGTTGTTCAGCAGGTCAGTGGAAGAGCTGATGTTTGATTGGCTGATACCAGACTGGAAAAGTGCTTGATGTGGGATGGGGATGGGATGGGAATGGAAACCCTGGATTCATCCATCCCTCGATGTCTCTACCTCTCGATCCCTCCATCGACCTCCCATCCCATTTTCCTCTGACTTTCCCTCTCACCTGTGCTGACGTCGATGGAAACGCGGTCAATCCTTTTCCCACCTTGCAGCCCGTAGAGGTGGAAGCGGTACCGGCGGGACGGGGACAGCCCTGGCACTGTCACCCAGCGGGAGCCGCCATCGATGGGCAGGGCCTGGGGCTGGCCCTGGGCATCCCGGTACTGCAGCGTGAAGGAGTCAAAGGAGCCCTCGGGGACGCTCCAGTGCAGCTCCACAGAGCTGGGGGTGACACTGGTGACACTGAGGTCACCCAGGGCTGCTCTTGCTGGAGGTGCCTCAGATGCCGGGGACTCAGTTTGGGGCTTCTCCTCTTGAGGCTCCACTGAGGGCGAGGGTTCTTCACTGGCTGCATTGGAGATAACATGGTAATGGGCATGGGCATCCAGGTGTCCATCCAAATGCCCATCCCACGACCCACGAACCAATCCATCCATTCACCCTCGTGTCCTTCCATTGGATGCTCCATCCATCCATCCATCCATCCATCCATCCATCCATCCATCCATCGCTGATGGATGAAGAATGATCTACGGGTGGATGGATGAATAAAGGGATGGAAGATTATTGAGGAATGATAATGATGATGATTGATGAATGATGATGATGATGATGTTGGTGGTTATTCATGGAACATGAAAATTATGGATGATAATGATGGATAATAGATGGATGATGATGATGATGATGATAGTGGACAGCAAATGTCGGTCACCAGGATAGTGGAAGGGTCAATGTTTGATTGGATGGTGCCCAAGTCAGTGGGTGTTCACTGAGAGATGGGGATGGAATGGGAGTGGGATCTCTTCACCCATCCATCCATCCATCCATCCATCCATCCATCCATCCATCCATCCATCCATCCATCCATCCATCCATCCGTCCATCCACCCACCCACCCAAAATATTCTCCATGCAAGTTTTTCTTCAAACTGCTTTTCCACTTCTATATCCATTGGATCATCCAACATCCCAGCTATGAAACTGATCCACCAAACCAACTGCCCCAATGGACACCCTGCATCATCCATCTCCATCCATCCGTTATTCATTTGCCATATATATTATCCATGCATTTTTCATCTGTCATCCGTCTTCATCCATCCATTATTCATCTCTCATCCATCTGCATCCATTCATCGTCTACCTGTTATCCATCATCCATTCATCATCTATCCATCATCCATTTATCATTTATCCATCATCCATTTATCATTTATCCATCATCCATTTATCCATTATCCATCCATCATCCACCCTTCTTCCTTTGACAGAACTCCTTGAAATTAAACTTCCGTCTACCCCCATCACCCGTGCATCCCTACAGGCAGCTCCTCCTGCACTCAAGGAAAAAACTGGCCATGGGCTCAGCCACAGCTATACCTGCCCAGCTTTATGTCCGTCTGTCCGTCCATCCATCCATCCATCCATCCATCCATCCATCATCCATCCATCATCCATCCATCCATCATCCATCCATCATCCATCCATCCATCATCCATCCATCATCCATCCATCATCCATCCATCCATCCATCCATCCATCCATCCATCCATCATCCATCATCCATCCATCCATCCATCCATCCATCATCCATCCATCCATCCATCCATCCATCATCCATCCATCCATCCATCCATCCATCCATCCATCCATCATCCATCCATCATCCATCCATCCATCATCCATCCATCCATCATCCATCCATCCATCCATCCATCCATCATCCATCATCCATCCATCCATCCATCCATCCATCCATCATCCATCCATCCATCATCCATCCATCTCCATCCATCCATCCATCCATCCATCCATCCATCCATCCATCCATCATCCATCCATCCATCCATCCATCCATCCATCCATCCATCCATCTCACCCAACATCCAACCCAATGCCCCAACCAACCCTGCAATCATCTCTCCAACTCTTTCTCTCCACATCCACCCAAGCTTTCACCTCTTCCACCATCCATTTCCCATGGACAATCTTCCAACCTTCAGGACATCCAACCACCCACCAGGAACGAACCATCCACCTCTACTTCCCAATTCCATCCAACCACTCATCCATCTCTTGACCTTCTTCCATCAACTTGGGAAGAAATCCACTCAAAATGGTGTCCAGAATCCATTCAAGCATTCAGTTCTTCAACCATCATGGATGGATCATGACCATGATGGAAGATGATAACAATGTTGGTGATGATGGTGGATGATAAATAAAGAGGATGATGACAATGATGATGATGATGAAAATAATGATGGTGATGATGACGGGTGATAAATAAGGAGGATGATGACAATGATGATGATGATGATGATGATAACAATGTTGGTGATGATGATGGATGATAGATAAGGAGGATGATGACTATGAGGATGATGATGATGATGGATGATAGATAAAGAGGATGATGACAATGATGATGATGATGGGTGATAGATAGGGAGGATGATGACAATGATGGCGGATGATGATGATGATGGATGATAGATAAAGAGGATGATGACAATGATGGCGGATGATGATGATGGGTGATAGATAAGGAGGATGATGACAATGATGGTGATGATGATGATGATGATGATGGAAGATAGAGAAAGAGGATGATGACAATGATTGTGATGATTATGATGGATGATAGATAAGGAGGATGATGACAATGATGGTGATGATGATGATGATGATGATGGATGATAGATAAGGAGGATGATGACAATGGTGATGATGATGATGGATGATAGATAAAGAGGATGATGACAATGATGGTGATGATGATGATGATGGAAGATAGAGAAAGAGGATGATGACAATGATTGTGATGATTATGATGGATGATAGTTAAGGAGCATGATGAGAATGATGGTGATGATGATGATGATGATGATGATGATGGAAGATAGAGAAAGAGGATGATGACAATGATTGTGATGATTATGATGGATGATAGATAAGGAGCATGATGACAATGATGGTGGATGAAGGCAGGTGCTGGTCAATGGGTTGATGGAAGGGTTGATGATGGATGGTTTGTGCTGGGGTCTGTGGGTAACAGATGGCAGGTAGAGATGGGATGGCCATGATCCCTGAATCCATTCACATTGTCACCCATCTGGCCCTCTGACTTCTCCTCACCTGTCACGGCCTCAGTGGACACGTGGTCGATCTTCTTCCTGCCCCGGAGCCCGTAGAGGTGGAAGCGGTACCGGCGGGACGGGGACAGCCCTGGCACTGTCACCCAGCGGGAGCCGCCATCGATGGGCAGGGCCTGGGGCTGGCCCTGGGCATCCCGGTACTGCAGCGTGAAGGAGTCAAAGGAGCCCTCGGGGACGCTCCAGTGCAGCTCCACAGAGCTGGGGGTGACACTGGAGACCCTCAGCTCCCCCAGCTCTGCCCGTGCTGTGGGGGCTGCAGATGGAGGGGCCTCAGTTTGGGGATGTGCAGTTTCGTGATCCTCATCTGGGGGGCCCCCAGTTGGGGTGTCCATTGAGGGTGGGGACAGATCCTCTGAGTCAGCTACAGCAACAACAGAAAGGGGACAATGATGGGTGTAGGCATCGGTATGTCCGTCCATCCACCATCCATCCATCCATCCATCCCTCCATCCATCCATCCATCCATCCATCCACCATCCATCCATCCATCCATCCACCATCCATCCATCCATCATCCATCCATCCATCCATCCATCCATCCATCCATCCATCATCCATCCATCCATCCATCCATCCACCATCCATCCATCCATCCATCCATCCATCCATCCATCCATCCATTCATCATCCACCCATCTCTCCATCGTGCACCATTGCCTCCCAGCCCCTTCCCACCATTCCCTCCTCACCCATCACTGAGCACCCACTGACCCCAGCCCCTTCCAACCAATCACTGACTCTTCCATGGACTCACTGATGAGCATCTGCCATCATCCACCATCTTCATCACTGTCGTAATCAACGTCATCCACCATCTTGATTCATACAATATCCATTGTTATCTATTAATCCGTCCATCCATCCATGCATCCATCAGTCCGTCCATCCATCCATCATTGTCCATCCATCCATCCATCCATCCATCCACGCATCCATCAGTCCGTCCATCCTTCCATCACCGTCCATCCATCCATCCATCCATCCATGCATCCATCAGTCCGTCCATCCATCCATCATTGTCCATCCATCCATCCATCCATCAGTCCGTCCATCCTTCCATCATTGTCCATCCATCCATCCATCCATCCATCCATCCATCCATCAGTCCGTCCATCCTTCCATCATTGTCCATCCATCCATCCATCCATCCATCCTTCCTTCCATCATCGTCCATCCATCCATCCATCCATCCATCCTTCCTTCCTTCCATCATCGTCCATCCATCCATGCATCCATCCATCCATCCATCCATCCGTCCATCCATCCATCCATCCATCCATCCGTCCACCCACCCACCCACCCAAAATATTCTCCATGCAAGTTTTTCTTCAACTGCTTTTCCACCTCTATATCCATTGGATCATCCAACATCCCAGCTATGAAACTGATCCACCAAAGCAACTGCCCCAATGGACACCCTGCATCATCCATCTCCATCCATCCGTTATTCATTTGCCATATATATTATCCATGCATTTTTCATCTGTCATCCGTCTTCATCCATCCATTATTCATCTCTCATCCATCTTCATCCATTCATCGTCTACCTGTTATCCATCATCCATTTATCATCTATCCATCATCCATTTATCCATTATCCATCATCCATTTATCCATTATCCATCATCCATTTATCATCTATCCATCATCCATTTATCATTTATCCATCATCCATTTATCCATTATCCATCATCCATTTATCCATTATCCATCCATCATCCACCCTTCTTCCTTTGACAGAACTCCTTGTAATTAAACTTCCGTCTACCCCCACCACCCGTGCATCCCTACAGGCAGCTCCTCCTGCACTCAAGGAAAAAACTGGCCATGGGCTCAGCCACAGCTTTACCTGCCCAGCTTTATGTCCGTCCGTCCATCCATCCATCCATCATCCATCCATCCATCCATCATCCATCCATCATCCATCCATCATCCATCCATCCATCATCCATCCATCCATCCATCCATCCATCATCCATCCATCATCCATCCATCCATCATCCATCCATCCATCCATCCATCCATGCATCATCCATCCATCCATCATCCATCCATCATCCATCCATCATCCATCCGTCCATCCATCCATCCATCCATGCATCATCCATCCATCCATCCATCATCCATCCATCCATCCATCCATCCATCATCCATCCATCCATCCATCCATCCATCATCCATCCATCATCCATCCCTCCATCCATCCATCCATCATCCATCCATCATCCATCCATCCATCCATCCATCCATCCATCATCCATCCATCATCCATCCATCCATCCATCCATCCATCCATCCATCCGTCCATCCATCCATCCATCCATCCATCCATCCATCCATCCATCCATCCATCCATCCATCTCACCCAACATCCAACCCAATGCCCCAACCAACCCTGCAATCATCTCTCCAACTCTTTCTCTCCACATCCACCCAAGCTTTCACCTCTTCCACCATCCATTTCCCATGGACAATCTTTCAACCTTCAGGACATCCAACCACCCACCAGGAACGAACCATCCACCTCTACTTCCCAATTCCATCCAACCACTCATCCATCTCTTGACCTTCTTCCATCAACTTGGGAAGAAATCCACTCAAAATGGTGTCCAGAATCCATTCAAGCATTCAGTTCTTCAACCATCATGGATGGATCATGACCATGATGGAAGATGATAACAATGTTGGTGATGATGGTGGATGATAAATAAAGAGGATGATGACAATGATGATGATGATGATGATGAAAATAATGATGGTGATGATGACGGGTGATAAATAAGGAGGATGATGACAATGCTGGTGAGGATGATGATGATAACAATGTTGGTGATGATGATGGGTGATAGATAAGGAGGATGATGACTATGAGGATGATGATGATGATGGATGATAGATAAAGAGGATGATGACAATGGTGATGATGATGATGATGGGTGATAGATAGGGAGGATGATGACAATGATGGCGGATGATGATGATGGATGATAGATAAAGAGGATGATGACAATGATGATGATGATGATGATGGGTGATAGATAGGGAGGATGATGACAATGATGGTGATGATGATGATGATGATGATGATGATGATGATGATGGATGATAGATAAGGAGGATGATGACAATGATTGTGACGATTATGATGGATGATAGATATGGAGGATGATGACAATGATGGTGGATGAAGGCAGGTGCTGGTCAATGGGTTGATGGAAGGGTTGATGATGGATGGTTTGTGCTGGGGTCTGTGGGTAACAGATGGCAGGTAGAGATGGGATGGCCATGATCCCTGAATCCATTCACATCGTCACCCATCTGGCCCTCTGACTTCTCCTCACCTGTCACGGCCTCGATGGACACATGGTCGATCTTCTTCCTGCCCCGGAGCCCGTAGAGGTGGAAGCGGTACCGGCGGGACGGGGACAGCCCTGGCACTGTCACCCAGCGGGAGCCGCCATCGATGGGCAGGGCCTGGGGCTGGCCCTGGGCATCCCGGTACTGCAGCGTGAAGGAGTCAAAGGAGCCCTCGGGGACGCTCCAGTGCAGCTCCACAGAGCTGGGGGTGACACTGGTGACACTGAGGTCACCCAGCTCTGCTCTTGCTGGAGGTGCCTCAGGTGCCGGGGACTCAGTTTGGGGCTTCTCCTCTTGAGGCTCCACTGAGGGCGAGGGTTCTTCACTGGCTGCATTCAAAAGAAGATGGTCATGGGCATGGGCATCCTTGTGTCCATCCAAATGCCCGTCCCAAGACCCAACAAATAACCCATCCATTCCCCCATGTGTCCATCTATTGGATCATCCATCCATCCATCCATCCATCCATCCGTCCATCCATCATCCATCCATCCATCCATCCATCCATCCATCCATCATCCATCCATCCTCCTCCATCCATCCGTCCACCCATCCTATCATCCATCCATCATCCATCCATCCATCCATCCATTCCGTCCATCCATCCATCCGTCCATCCATCCATCCATCATCCCTCCATCCATCATCCATCCATCCATCCATCCATCCATCCATCCATCCATCATCCATCATCCATCCATCCATCCATCCATCCATCCATCATCCATCATCCATCCATCCATCATCCATCATCCATCCATCCATCCATCCATCATCCATCATCCATCCATCCATCATCCATCATCCATCCATCCATCCATCCATCATCCATCCATCCATCCATCATCCATCATCCATCCATCCATCATCCATCCATCCATCCATCCATCCATCCATCCATCCATCCATCCATGCATCCATCCATTTCATCACAAACCCAACACAAACACAACCCCCTAGAAAATCCAAATCAACCTCTCTGTCCTTTTCTTACCACATCTCTCCACGTCTTCACCCTTCCCACCCCCATTTTACATGGACAACCTTCCATTCATCCATCATTCAATCCATCCTTGAAGGACAGAGGATGAGGGAAGCATGGAAGGATAGATGGACGTCACACACATCTTTTGGGAAAAATCCTTTCTTTAGGATTTTTCCCCCTTCCGGGAAGCTGCGGCCTCGGCAACAAAATGCAAGCAATGGTTGTCTGCTGCTGTGGAATGCAACAGGAGCATCCGTGATTGGTCTGGGCTGAATGTTTGGATTTACTGACCACTCACGGCAGAGCTGTTCTTGCTTTCTGCCTGGACACAGACCTTTGCTATTCATTCCTTTTCTACTCTTAGCTTAGCAAGCTTCTAAGGATTTTTCCCTCCATTCCTATTAGCATACTAATAATGTAATATCTAGCATAAAACAATAAATGAAGCTTTTTGAACATAAAGTCAACCTTCTCATCCCCCTCTTCACCCTGAAAACCCTTGCAAGCCCTGTAATAGATGGATACATGATAATTGATGGATGATGGTGATGGAGATACATGGTACAGGGAGACGATGGATGACGATGGGTAATTGAT
>NW_026992322.1:107500-110000 GCF_028769735.1 Zonotrichia leucophrys gambelii | reverse complement strand
ATCCATCCATCCATCCATCCATCCATCCATCCATCCCTTCTTCCCACCACATACCCAACATCCAACACAACCCCCTAGACCGTCTCACATCAATCCGTCTGTCTGTTTCTGGCCACATGTCTCCATGTGTTCCAGCCTCCCACATCCATTTCCCATGGGCACCCTTCCATTCGTGTATCACTGGAACCATCCTTGATGGACAGAGGATGAAGGAAGCATGGCAGGACAGATGGATGCATGATAACCTATAGATGATGGTGATGGCGATTCATGGTAGATGAAGATGATGGAGGACAATGGGTAATTGATGGTTCCTGCTGCTGATGGTGGATGATGGATGATGGGAGGTGCGGGTCAATGGGTTGGTGGAAGGGTTGATGGTTGATCAGATGGTGCTGAGTCAACGGCTGCCTGCAGCCATCCATCCATCCATCGTTGATGAATGAAGAATGATCAGTGCGTGGATGGAGGAACATATGGCTGGGAGATGATTGAGGAATGATGATGATGATGGTGATGGTTATACATGGTAGATAAAAAAAATGGATGATAATGACGGATAATAAATAGATCATGATGAATAGTGGACAGCAAATGTCGGTCACCAGGCCAGTGGAAGGGTCAATGTTTGAATGGTGCCCAAGTCAGTTGGTGCTCACTGACAGATGGGGATGGAATGGGAGTGGGATCTCTTCATCCATCCATCCATCCATCCATCCATCCATCCATCCATCCACCCATCCACCCATCCACCCATCCATCCATCCATCCATCCATCCATCCATCCATCCATCCATCCATCCACCCATCCACCCATCCATCCATCCATCCATCCATCCATCCATCCATCCATCCGTCCATCCATCCATCCATCCACCCATCCATCCATCCATCCATCCATCCATCCATCCATCCACCCATCCATCCATCCATCCATCCATCAATCCATCCATCCATCCATTCATCCATCCATCCATCCACCCATCCACCCATCCATCCATCCATCCATCCATCCATCCATCCATCCATCCCTCATAAATGGATGGAGAACGATCAGTGTGTGGATGGAAGAATGGATGGACGGGTGATGACTGAGGAATGATGATGATGATTGAAGAATGATGACGATGATGGTGGCGATTACACATGATCAATAAAAATTATGGATGATAATGATGGATAATAGATGGATGATGATGATGATGATGATAGTGGACAGCAAATATTGGTTACCAGGCCAGTGGACGGGACAGTGGTTGATTGGATGGTGCCCAAGTCAGTGGGTGCTCACTGACCGATGGGGATGGAATGGGAGTGGGATCTCTTCATCCGTCCATCCATCCACCCATCCATCCCTCCATCCATCCATCCATACATCCATCCATCCATTGATCCATCCATCCATCTGTCCTTTCATCTCCTGAACCTTTAATTTCAGCACTTATTATTTACCCATCCAGCTAACCATGGGTCATACCAAGCTCCTTTTCCTTCAAATCCTTCTTTAGTCTCACACTGCATTGGGTCGTCAAACTATTCAAACCATCCATCCATCCATCCATCCATCCATCCATCCATCCATCCATCCATCCCTCTGAACCTCCATCTCACCTGTGATAATGTCAATAGAGACACGGTCGATCTTCTTCCTGCCCCAGAGCCCGTAGAGGTGGAAGCGGTACCGGCGGGACGGGGACAGCCCTGGCACTGTCACCCAGCGGGAGCCGCCATCGATGGGCAGGGCCTGGGGCTGGCCCTGGGCATCCCGGTACTGCAGCGTGAAGGAGTCAAAGGAGCCCTCGGGGACGCTCCACTGCAGCCCCACAGAGCTGGGGGTGACACCAGACACCCTCAGGTCTCCCAGTGCTGGAGTGGCCTCAGGTGTGGGGGCCTCAGTTTGGGGTTTCTCCTGCTGTGGTTCCTCTGTGGGCAGGGCCTGTTCCTCTGGCTCTTCTGAAGCTCCTATTGAGGGGATATTATTGGTTCTTTCCATCCAAACAACCATCCAACACCTACCAACCGACTCATTTATCCTCACTTCCATATTATAGGCCATTCATTCTGCTAACCATTCTTCCATCCATCCATCCATCCATCCACAACACATTTTACATCATCTCCTTCTTTAATCTCACTCTCCCTTTGACCATCCAACACCTGAACCATGGATCTGATCAGATCTGCTCTATCAAGTAAGCATCAATCTGCTGTAAAAAACATCACACATCATCCATCTTCTTCAGTCCTGTTTCCTTCAGGCAGACCTTGAATCCAATTCTCCATCTACAATTTCATTGCCATGCACGTCCCAAACCCACGACATAGAGCAGCCACTGGCTCAGCCATAAATCCACTGTCCATCCTTCCATCCATCCATCCATCCATCCATCCATCCATCCATCCTTTCCTGTATTCCTCCATCCCTGCATCACTCCACCCCTTCCTCCAATCACCCAATCGTCCAGCCCTTCATCCCTCCATCACTGCATATATCCATTAT
>NW_026992322.1:0-102500 GCF_028769735.1 Zonotrichia leucophrys gambelii | reverse complement strand
TTCATCCATGCAACCATCTGCCTATCCATCTGCTCATCCATCCATCCATCCATCCATCCATCCATCCATCCTCTTCTCCACCACTCCATACCTTCCTCCACTCACCCATCCCTCCATCCCTCCATTCCTCCATCTCTCCATATATCCATTTTTCTGCATCCATACATCCACCCACCATTCCTTCTGCCTTACCTGTCATGACATCGGTGGACACACGATCGATCTTCTTCTTTCCCTGCAAACCACAGAGGTGGAAGCGGTACCACTGGGAAGGGGACAGCCCTGGCACTGTCACCGAGCGGGAGCCGCCATCGATGGGCAGGGCCTGGGGCTGGCCCTGGGCATCCCGGTACTGCAGCAGGAAGGAGTCAAATGACCCTTCAGGGACGCTCCAGTGCAGCCCCACAGAGTTGGATGTGACACTGGAGACCCTCAGATCCCCAGCTCTGCCCGTGCTGGGGGTGCTTCAGGTGCCGGGGACTCAGTTTTGGGCTTCTCCTGTTGGGGCTCCTCTGAGGGCGAGGGTTCTTCAGTGGCTGGAGTGGAAATAAATGGCAATGTGTGCGGGCATCCATGTCTCCTTCCAAATGCCCATCCCACCACCCACCAACCAATCCATCCATTCACCCATTTGTCCATCTATTGGATCATCCATCCATCCATTAAACCATCCATCCATCCATCCGTCCTTCTGTCCATCCATCCATCCATCCATCCATCCATCCATCCATCCATCCATCCATCCATCCATCCATTCATCCATCATTCTTCCAATCACACACCCAACATCCAATACAACCCAATAGACATTTCCACATCAACCTCTCTATCGCTTTCTAATCGCATTTCTCCATGCCTTCAAGCCTCCCATCCCCATTTTCCATGGACAATCTTCCATTCGTCCATTGTTCAATCCATCCTTGATGGACAGAGGATGGGGGAAGCATGGCAGGATAGATGGATTCATGACAATTGATGGATGATGGTGAACGCGATTCATGGTAGATGAAGATGATGGATGAGAATTGATAAATGATGGTTCCTGCTGCTGATGGTGGATGATGGATGATGGCAAGTGCTGGTCAATGGGTTGTGGAAGGGTTGATGGTTGATCAGATGGTGCTGAGCCAACGGCTGCCCGCTGCTGGGTGTGCGATGGGCATGGAATCCCTTGATGCCTCCATTTCGTGATCCTTCCATCCCTGTGACCTTGCCCCTCACCTGTGACAGCGTCGGTGGAGACGCGGTCAATCCTTTTGCCCCCCCGCAGCCCGTAGAGGTGGAAGCGGTACCGGCGGGACGGGGACAGCCCTGGCACTGTCACCCAGCGGGAGCCGCCATCGATGGGCAGGGCCTGGGGCTGGCCCTGGGCATCCCGGTACTGCAGCGTGAAGGAGTCAAAGGAGCCCTCGGGGACGCTCCAGTGCAGCTCCACAGAGCTGGAGGTGACACCAGACACCCTCAGGTCTCCCAGTGCTGGAGTGGCCTCAGGTGTGGGGGCCTCAGTTTGGGGTTTCTCCTGCTGCGGTTCCTCTGTGGGCTGGGGCTGTTCCTCTGGCTCTTCTGCAGCTCCTATGGAGAGGGGGTGATGATGGCTGCTTTCATCTAAACATCCATCCACCACCAACCAATCCACTCATTCATCCACACTTCCATATTCTGGACCATTCTTTCTGACAAAAGTCCGTCCATCCATCCATCCATCCATCCATCCATCCATCCATCCACCCATCCATCCATCCATCCATCCACCCATCCATCCATCCACCCATCCATCCACCCATCCATCCATCCATCCATCCATCCATCCATCCATCCATCCATCCATCCACCCATCCATCCATCCATCCATCCATCCACCCAGCCATCCACCCCTCCATCGTTCATGGATGAAGAACGATCTGTGGGTGGATGGAAGAATGGATGACTAGAAGACGACAGAGGAATGATGATGATGATTGATAAATGATGATGATGGTGGTGGTGGTGGTTATACATGGTACATGAAAATGATGGATGATAATGATGGATAATAGATGGATGATGATGATGATGATGATGATGATGATGATGATGATGATAGTGGATAGCAAATGTCAGTCACCATACCAGTGGAAGTGTCAGGGATTGATTGGATGGTGCCCAAGTCAGTGGGTGCTCACTGAGAGATGGGGATGGAATGGGAGTGGGATCTCTTCACCCATCCATCCATCCATCCATCCATCCATCCATCCATCCATCCATTCACCCATCCATCCATTCATCCATCCATCCATCTGTCCTTTCATCTCCTGAACCTTTAATTCCAGCACTTATTATTTACCCATCCAGCTAACCATGGGTCATACCAAGCTCCTTTTCCTTCAACTCCTTCTTTAGTCTCACACTGCATTGGGTCGTCAAACTGTTCACCCATTGATTTGACGATGTCAAGCCACCAACGAAACATTCCCAATAATAACCATCCATCCATCCATCCATCCATCCATCCATCCATCCATCCATCCATCCCTCTGAACCTCCATCTCACCTGTGATAATGTCAATAGAGACACGGTCGATCTTCTTCCTGCCCCGGAGCCCGTAGAGGTGGAAGCGGTACCGGCGGGACGGGGACAGCCCTGGCACTGTCACCCAGCGGGAGCCGCCATCGATGGGCAGGGCCTGGGGCTGGCCCTGGGCATCCCGGTACTGCAGCGTGAAGGAGTCAAAGGAGCCCTCGGGGACGCTCCAGTGCAGCCCCACAGAGTTGGATGTGACACCAGACACCCTCAGGTCTCCCAGTGCTGGAGTGGCCTCAGGTGTGGGGGCCTCAGTTTGGGGTTTCTCCTGCTGCGGTTCCTCTGTGGGCAGGGGCTGTTCCTCTGGCTCTTCTGCAGCTCCTATGGAGAAAGGACGTCAATGGCTGCTTTCATCTAAACATCCATCCACCACCAACCAATCCACTCATTCATCCACACTTCTATATTCTGGACCATTCTGTCCGGCAACCAACCATCCATCCATCCATCCATCCATCCATCCATCCATCCATCCATCCATCCATCCGTCCGTCCGTCCGTCCGTCCATCCGTCCATCCGTCCGTCCATCCATCCATCCATCCATCCATCCATCCATCCATCCATCCATCCATCCATCCATCCATCATTCTTCCAATCACACACCCAACATCCAATACAACCCAGTAGACATTTCCACATCAACCTCTCTATCTCGTTCTAATCGCATTTCTCCATGCCTTCAAGCCTCCCATCCCCATTTTCCATGGACAATCTTCCATTCGTCCATTGTTCAATCCATCCTTGATGGACAGAGGATGGGGGAAGCATGGCAGGATAGATGGATTCATGACAATTGATGGATGATGGTGAACGCGATTCATGGTAGATGAAGATGATGGATGAGAATTGATGAATGACGGTTCCTGCTGCTGATGGTGGATGATGGATGATGGGAGGTGCTGGTCAATGGGTTGTGGAAGGGTTGATGGTTGATCAGATGGTGCTGAGCCAACGGCTGCCCGCTGCTGGGTGTGCGATGGGCATGGAATCCCTTGATGCCTCCATTTCGTGATCCTTCCATCCCTGTGATTTTCCCCCTCACCTGTGACAGCGTCGGTGGAGACGCGGTCAATCCTTTTGCCTCCCCGGAGCCCGTAGAGGTGGAAGCGGTACCGGCGGGACGGGGACAGCCCTGGCACTGTCACCCAGCGGGAGCCGCCATCGATGGGCAGGGCCTGGGGCTGGCCCTGGGCATCCCGGTACTGCAGCGTGAAGGAGTCAAAGGAGCCCTCGGGGACGCTCCAGTGCAGCCCCACAGAGTTGGATGTGAAACCAGACACCCTCAGGTCTCCCAGTGCTGGAGTGGCCTCAGGTGTGGGGGCCTCAGTTTGGGGTTTCTCCTGCTGTGGTTCCTCTGAGGGCAGGGTCTGTTCCTCTGGCTCTTCTTCAACCCCTATTGAGAAAGGATGGTAATGGCTGCTTCCATCCAAACATCCATCCAACATGTACCAACCGACTCATTCTTTCACACTTCCATATTGTGGAGCATTGATTCTGGCATCTATCCATCCATCCATCATCCATCCATCCATCCATTTCTGTATTCCTCCATCCATTCCTGCATTCCTCCATCCCTTCAACACTCCATCCCTTCCTCCATCCCTTCATCCCTCCATCTCTCCATATATCCATTATTCTTCATCCATACATCCACCTGGTCTTCCTTCTCCCTCACCTGTCACGGCCTCGGTGGACACATGGTCGATCTTCTTCCTGCCCCGGAGCCCGTAGAGGTGGAAGCGGTACCGGCGGGACGGGGACAGCCCTGGCACTGTCACCCAGCGGGAGCCGCCATCGATGGGCAGGGCCTGGGGCTGGCCCTGGGCATCCCGGTACTGCAGCGTGAAGGAGTCAAAGGAGCCCTCGGGGACGCTCCAGTGCAGCTCCACAGAGTTGGATGTGACACTGGAGACCCTCAGCTCCCCCAGCACTGCCCGCACCAGGGGCGCCTCAGATGGGGGCCTCTCAGTTTGAAGTTTCTCATGTTTTTGCTCCTCTGAGGGCACGAGCATCTCCTCTGGCTCTTCTGTGCCTGCAATGGACGATGCCATGGTAATGCCTGTGTCCATCCCAGCATCCATCCCACCACCCACCAATCGATGCATAAATCCTTCCATTTGCACTTTTATCTGCAGGGCTATTCATTCCAGCACCCATCATCTGCCCGTCCATGTCAGTACAGGTCATACCATGGACATTTTGCATCAACTCCTTTAATCTCACCTGGCATTGGGTCATCCAGCAACCCACCCACTGATCTGACACGGAAACCCACTGAGAAACTGCCCCAACGGATATCATCCATTATCCATCTTCATCCATCCATCCATCCATCATCCATCCATCCATTATCCATCTTCATCCATCCATCCACCCATCCATCCATCCATCATTCATTCATCCATCCATCCATCCATCCATCCATCCATCCATCCATCCATCCACCCATCCATCCATCCATCATCCATGCATCCATCCATCCATCCATCCATCCATCATCCATCCATCCATCCATCCATCCATCATTCATCTACCCATCCATCCATCATCCATCCATCCATTATTCATCCGTCCATACATCATCCATCCATCCATCCATCCATCCATCCATCTGTCCATCCATCATCCATCCATCATCCATCCATCCATCCATCCATCCACCCATCCATCCATCCATCCATCCATCATCCATCCATCCATCATCCATCCATCCATCCATTCATCATCCATCCATCCATCCATCCATCCATCCATCCATCCATCCATCCATCCATCCATCATCCATTATCCATCTTCATCCATCCATCCATCCATCCATCCATCCATCCATCCATCCACCCATCCATCCATCCATCCATCCATCCATCCATCCATCCATCCATCCGTCATCCATCCATCATTAATCCATCCATCCATCCATCATCATCCATCCACTCCCGCACCTCCTCCACCTCTTCCTCAGCCCACCCAATCCTCCTTCCTTTGATCCCTCCATCTTTCCACATACCCATCATCCTTCATCCACCCATCTACCCACCCTCCACCCTCTGACCTTCTCCCTCACCTGTCACGGCCTCGGTGGACACATGGTCGATCTTCTTCCTGCCCCGGAGCCCGTAGAGGTGGAAGCGGTACCGGCGGGACGGGGACAGCCCTGGCACTGTCACCCAGCGGGAGCCGCCATCGATGGGCAGGGCCTGGGGCTGGCCCTGGGCATCCCGGTACTGCAGCGTGAAGGAGTCAAAGGAGCCCTCGGGGACGCTCCAGTGCAGCTCCACAGAGCTGGGGGTGACACTGGTGACACTGAGGTCACCCAGCACTGCCTGCACCAGGGGGGCCTCAGATGGGGGCCTCTCAGTTTGAAGTTTCTCATGTTTTTGCTCCTCTGAGGGCACGAGCATCTCCTCTGGCTCTTCTGCAGCTGTGATGGAGAGGTGAGGGTGATGGGTGTGTCCATCTGAACATCCATCCACACTTTCATCTCCTGGATCATTCATTCTGGCCTTCATCACCAACTCATCTATTCAAGCACGGTTCTTCGCAGACAACTTTTGCTTCAACCAATTCTTTAACTTCCCCCTCTTTTGGATCATCCAGCCACCAAATCACTGATTTGATACATCAAACCTCCAGCAAAGTGTCCCCACACCCATTCACCGCTGATCATCATCATCATCATCACCATCCATCATTACCCATCAGAATCAGCATCCATCCATCCATCCATAGATCCATCCATCCATCCATAGATCCATCCATCATCCATCCATCCATCCATCCATCCATCCATCCATAGATCCATCCATAGATCCATCCATCATCCATCCATCCATCCATCCATCCATCCATCCATCCATCCATCCATAGATCCATCCATCCATCCATCCATCCATCCATCCATCCATCCATCCATCCATCCATCCATCCATCCATCCATCCATCCATCCATCCATCCATCCATCCATCCATCCATCCATCCATCCATCCATCCATCCATCCCACCATGCTGTTACCCGTCCTCCACCCCCGAGCTGGCACTCGGGATTGGAGGAAACTGAGGAGAGCTTTGGTGGAAGGATGGGTGCTGGATGACGATGGTAACAATGATGATGGGTGATGATGATGATGACAGTGAGTTCTTGACAGCAGGTGAGTATGGGATGGGATGAGATGGGATACGATGGTCCACCCACCCATCCATCCATCCATCCATCCACCCACCCATCCATCCCTCCATCCATCCATCCACCCTCACCTGTGATGACATCAGTGGACACACGGTCGATCCTCTTCTCACCCCGGAGCCCGTAGAGGTGGAAGCGGTACCGGCGGGACGGGGACAGCCCTGGCACTGTCACCCAGCGGGAGCCGCCATCGATGGGCAGGGCCTGGGGCTGGCCCTGGGCATCCCGGTACTGCAGCGTGAAGGAGTCAAAGGAGCCCTCGGGGACGCTCCAGTGCAGCTCCACAGAGCTGGGGGTGACACTGGTGACACTGAGGTCACCCAGGGCTGGCCGGGATGGACGCTGCTTTTCTGGCTCGGCGCTGACTGCAATGGAGTAGGAGCAGTGTGGGCACAGGCAGCTGTCTGTCCATTCCCATGGCCATCCATGTGCCCAGCCTCCCTCCGTCCATCCCTCCCTTTTCCCTCCATCTCTTCATCCATCCCGTCCTCCATTCATGTCTGCATTCATCAGTGTCTCCATCTCTCTAATCCATGGGCCATCCATCCATCCATCCATCCGTCCATCATCCATCCATCCATCCATCCATCCATCCATCCACCCATCCATCCATCCATCCATCCATCCATCCGTCCATCCATCCATCCATCCACCCATCACCATCCATCCATCCATCCATCCATCATCCATCATCCATCCATCATCCATCCATCCATCCATCCATCCATCATCCATCCATCCACCCATCCATCCATCCATCCATCCATCCATCCATCCATCCATCCATCATCCATCCATCCATCCATCCATCCATCATCCATCCATCATCCATCCCTGTGTCCGTCCATCCATCCGTCCATCCATCATCCATCCATCCATCATCCATCCATCCATCATCCATCCATCCATCCATCATCCATCCATCCATCCATCCATCCATCCATCCAACCCATCCATCCATCCATCCATCCATCCATCATCCATCCATCCATCCATCCATCCATCATCCATCCATCCATCCATCCATCCATCCATCCATCCTCCCTCCATCCATCCATCCATCCATCCATCCATCCATCCATCCATCCATCCATCCATCCCCCCCTGTGTCCGTCCATCCTTCCATCCATCCATCCTCCCATCCATCCATCCATCCATCCATCCATCCATCCATCCATCCATCCATCCATCCATCCATCCACCCACCCATCCATCCATCCACCCATCCATCCATCCATCCATCCATCCATCCATCCATCCATCCATCCATCCATCCATCCATCCATCCATCCATCCATCCATCCACCCATCCATCCATCCATCCATCCATCCATCCATCCATCCATCCATCCATCCATCCATCCATCCATCCATCCATCCATCCTCTCTCCATCCCAGAATCTCCTGAACTGGATGGGACCCACAGGGGCCATCAACTCCAACCCCTGAGCTGATCCCGTCCATCCTTCCCCACGTCCGTACCTGTTTTCCCCACGTCCCTCCACGGCTCCATCACCTTCATCCTGTCCAAGTCGCCCCATTCCAGCACTTCCACCTGGTTTCCACCGTCCCCTGTCCCCAGAGAGTGCGTTACAGGACATCCCTGACACCCCTCTCCCATTTCCCTCCCCAGGATGTCCTTCCTCCTGATCCCTGTGATCCTCCTCCTCCTCAGGATGTCCCTTCCACCCATCCTCCCTGTTCCTCTCTCCGGCATGTCCTTCCTCCTGATCCTTGTGATCCTCCTCCTCCTCAGGATGTCCCTTCCACCCATCCTCCCTGTTCCCCTCTCCAGGTTGTCCTTCCTCCTGATCCCTGTGATCCTCCTCCTCCTCCTCAGGATGTCCCTTCCATCCATCTTCCTCATCTCTCCTGTTCCTCTCCCCTCCATCCCTACCTGGAATGTCCCTTCCCCGTCCTGTCCCTGTCCCCATTCCCACCTCCCTGCATCCATCTCACTCCGATGTTCCTTTCTCCTCATCCTCCCTGTTCCCCTCTCCAGGTTGTCCTTCCTCCTGATCCCTGTGATCCTCCTCCTCCTCAGGATGTCCCTTCCACCCATCCTCTCCATCCTCCCTGTCCCTGTCCCCCTGTCCCCTCCATCCCACCCTCCCTGGAATGTCCCTGTCCCTGTCCCATTCCCACCTCCCTGCATCCATCTCACTCTGATGTTCCATTCTCCACATCCTCCATGTTCTCCATCCCCTCCATCTCACCCTGCCTGGAATGTCCTTGTCCCTGTCCCTGTCCCTGTCCCACCATCCCCTCACTCTGATGTTCCTCTCTCCCCATCTCCCCTGTTCCCCAGTTCCCCATCCCCTCCATCCCACTCTCCCTGTCCCTGTCCCTGTCCCTGTCCCTGTCCCCATCCTGTCCCTTTCCTGTCCCCGTCCCCATCCTGTCCCTGTCCCTGTCCCTGTCCCTGTCCCTGCCCTGTCCCCGTCCTGTCCCTGTCCCTGTCCCTGTCCCTGTCCCTGTCCCCATCCCTGTCCCTGTCCCCATCCTGTCCCTGTCCCTTCCCTGTCCCTGTCCCTGTCCCCATCCTGTCCCTCTCCCTGTCTCTGTCCTTGCCCTGTCCCTGTCCCTGTCCCTGTCCCTATCCCCGTCCTGTCCCTATCCCCGTCCTGTCCCTTCCCTGTCCCCATCCTGTCCCTGTCCCCATCCTGTCCCTGTCCATGTCCCTGTCCTGTCCCTGTCCCCGTCCCTGTCCCTGTCCCCATCCCTGCCCCCGTCCTGTCCCTGCCCCTGTCCCTGTCCCTGTCCCTGTCCCTGTCCCTGTCCCTGTCCCTGTCCCTGCCCCTGCCCCTGTCCCTGTCCCTTTCCTGTCCCCGTCCTGTCCCCATCCTGTCCCTGTCCTGTCCCCATCCTGTCCTGTCCCTTTCCTGTCCCCGTCCCATCCTGTCCCTGTCCCTGTCCCTGTCTCTGTCCCTGTCCCTGTCCCCATCCTGTCCCTGCCCCTGTCCCTGTCCCCGTCCTGTCTCTGTCCCTGTCCCTGTCCCTGTCCCCATCCTGTCCCTGTCCCTTTCCTGTCCCCGTCCCCATCCTGTCTCTGTCCCTGTCCCTGTCCCTGTCCTGTCCCCGTCCTGTCCCTGTCCTGTCCCCATCCTGTCCCTGTCCCCGTCCCCGTCCCTGTCCCTGTCCTGTCCCTGTCCCCGTCCTGTCCCTGTCCCTGTCCCTGTCCCTGTCCCTGTCCCTGTCCTGTCCCTGTCCCTGTCCCTGTCCCTGTCCCTGTCCTGTCCCTGTCCCTGTCCTGTCCCCATCCTGTCCCTGTCCCTGTCCCTGTCCCTGTCCCTGTCCTGTCCCTGCCCCTGTCCCCATCCTGTCCCTGTCCCTGTCCTGTCCCCATCCTGTCCCTGTCCCTGTCCTGTCCCTGTCCCTGTCCCTGTCCCTGTCCCTGTCCCTGTCCCTGTCCCTGTCCCCATCCTGTCCCTGCCCCTGTCCCCATCCTGTCCCCGTCCTGTCCCTGTCCCTGCATTCCCCTCACTCTGATGTTCCTCTCTCCCCATCTCCCCTGTTCCCCAGTTCCCCATCCCCTCCATCCCACTCTCCCTGTCCCCATCCTGTCCCTGTCCCTGTCCCTGTCCCTGTCCCCATCCTGTCCCCATCCTGTCCCTGTCCCTGTCCCCATCCTGTCCCTGTCCCCGTCCCTGTCCCTGTCCCCGTCCTGTCCCTGTCCCTGTCCCCGTCCTGTCCCTTCCCTGTCCCTGTCCCTGTCCCTGTCCCTGTCCCTGTCCCTGTCCCCATCCTGTCCCTGTCCCTGTCCCCGTCCTGTCCCTGTCCCTGTCCCTGTCCCCATCCTGTCCCCGTCCTGTCCCTGTCCCACCATCCCCTCACTCTGATGTTCATCTCTCCCCATCTCTTCCCCCCTCCAGGATGTCCCTCCCTTGTCCCCCCATCCCCGGGGTCTCCTTCCCCCTCGCCCCTCCCCAGTGTCCCCACAGCCACCTGTGTGTCCCCGCGCTGTCCCCAGGCCCGGGTGCCGCCGCAGGACGTAGGCCAGGATGGCACGGGCCACCCCTGTCACCGTCTGGTTGCCACGCAGAGGGAACTTGGTGGCCCGGAGGTGGCTCTCGAGGCGCTGCAGCAGCGAGCCACTGTACGGGGACAGCCGGGCCACCAGCTCCTGCAGGGAGGGGACGCCTGGGGACAGGGGGGACCATGGGGACTCTGGGGACCACGGGGGTGGAGGGGACCCTGGGGACCCTGGGGACACTGGGGACCCTGGGGACACTGGGGACCCTGGGGACACTGGCAGATCGTGGGACGCTGGGGACACTGGGGACCACGGGGATGGAGGAGACCCTGGGGACACTGGGGACCCTGGGGACCCTGGGGACACTGGGGACACTGGCAGCTCTGGGAACTCTGGGGACTCTGGGGACATTGGGAACTCTGGGGACACTGGGGACACGGATGACCCCGGGGATCCTGGTGACCCTGGGGATTCTGGGGACTCTGGTGACACCGGTGACCCTGGGGACTCTGGTGACACCGGTGACCCTGGGGACTCTGGTGACTCTGGTGGCACCGGTGACCCTGGTGACTCTGGTGACACCGGTGACCCTGGTGACTCTGGTGACACTGGTGACCCTGGGGACTCTGGTGACACTGGTGACACTGGTGACTCTGGTGACACTGGGGACTCTGGTGGCACCGGTGACCTCGCGGGTGCTGGCGATCCCAGGGACCCTCGAGCTGCTGGAGATGCTGGAACCTTGGCAGATGCTGGTGACCCCAAGGAGCCGGGTGACCCCAGGGACAAGTCTGGTGACAGGGGTGACACCGGTGACCCTGGGGACTCTGGGGGTCCTCGGGCTGGCGGTGCCACTGCTGGGGACCCCAGGGAGCCCTGAGGTGACGCCGGGGACCCCTCGTGGTGGGGCACAGACGGGGTGAGCGCTGTGGGACAAAGGGGAGCCGTGTCACCAACGTGTCACAGACACTGGGGACATCCCTGTCCCCATCCCATGTCCCCATGTCCGTGTCACCCCCTGTCGCCATGCCCAGGCTACCCCTGTCCCTGTTCCCACCCTTGTCCCCACCCCCTGGCCATGCCATTGTCCCCAACGCCATCCTCGTGCCACCCCATCTCTGCTCAGTGCCACGCTGTCACCCCACTGTCACCATCGCCGTGACATTGCTGACCTCACACCTGGGCTGTCCCCTTCATGGTGACACTGTGCTGTCATTGTGCCATTGCTGTCCCCTTCATGGTGACACTGTGCTGTCCCCGTGCCATTCCTGTCCCCTTCACAGTGACACTGTGCTGGCCCTGTGTCATTCCTGTCCCCATCACGGGACACTGTGCTGTCATTGTGCCATTGCTGTCCCCTTCACGGTGACACTGTGCTGTCATTGTGCCATTCCTGTCCCCTTCACGGTGACACTGTGCTGTCCCCTGTGCCATTCCTGTCCCCTTCACGGGGACACTGTGCTGTCCCCGTGCCATTCCTGTCCCCATGGTGACACTGTGCTGTCCCTGTGCCATTCCTGTCCCCTTCATGGTGACACTGTGCTGTCCCGTGCCATTCCTGTCCACGGTGACACTGTGCTGTCCCCGTGCCATTCCTGTGCCCTTCACAGTGACACTGTGCTGTCCCTGTCCCTGTGCCATTGCTGTCCCCATCACGGTGACACTGTGCTGTCCCCTGTGCCATTGCTGTCCCCTTCACGGTGACACTGTGCTGTCCCCTGTGCCATTCCTGTCCACGGTGACACTGTGCTGTCCCCTGTGCCATTCCTGTCCCCATGGTGACACTGTGCTGTCCCTGTGCCATTGCTGTCCCCTTCATGGTGACACTGTGCTGTCCCCGTGCCATTCCTGTCCCCTTCACGGTGACACTGTGCTGTCCCTGTGCCATTCCTGTCCCCATCATGGTGACACTGCGCTGTCCCCGTGCCATTGCTGTCCCCTTCATGGTGACACTGTGCTGTCATTGTGCCATTCCTGTCCCCATGGTGACACTGTGCTGTCCCTGTGCCATTGCTGTCCCCTTCACGGTGACACTGTGCTGTCATTGTGCCATTCCTGTCCCCTTCACGGTGACACTGTGCTGTCCCCGTGCCATTCCTGTCCCCTTCACGGTGACACTGTGCTGTCCCTGTGCCATTCCTGTCCCCATGGTGACACTGTGCTGTCCCTGTGCCATTGCTGTCCCCATCACGGTGACACTGTGCTGTCCCCGTGCCATTGCTGTCCACGGTGACACTGTGCTGTCCCTGTGCCATTCCTGTCCCCATCACGGTGACACTGTGCTGTCCCTGTGCCATTCCTGTCCCCTTCACGGTGACACTGTGCTGTCCCCGTGCCATTCCTGTCCCCTTCACGGTGACACTGTGCTGTCCCTCTGCCATTGCTGTCCCCTTCACGGTGACACTGTGCTGTCCCTGTGCCATTCCTGTCCCCTTCACGGTGACACTGTGCTGTCCCTGTCCCTGTGCCATTCCTGTCCCCATGGTGACAGTGCGCTGTCCCCGTGCCATTGCTGTCCTCATCACGGTGACACTGTGCTGTCCCTGTCCCTGTGCCATTCCTGTCCCCTTCACGGTGACACTGTGCTGTCCCTGTGCCATTCCTGTCCCCATGGTGACACTGTGCTGTCCCCGTGCCATTCCTGTCCACGGTGACACTGTGCTGTCCCTGTGCCATTCCTGTCCCCTTCACGGTGACACTGTGCTGCCCGTGCCATTCCTGTCCCCTTGTGACACTGTGCTGTCCCCTGCCATTCTGTCCCCTTCATGGTGACACTGTGCTGTCCCTGTGCCATTCTGTCCAGTGACATGTGCTGTCCCTGCTGTCCCCTTCATCGGTGACACTGTGCTGTCCCCGTGCCATTCTGTCCATGGTGACACTGTGCTGTCCCTGTCCTCTGCCTTCCTGTCCACGGTGACACTGTGCTGTCCCTGTGCCATTCCTGTCCCTCACGGTGACACTGTGCTGTCCCTGTGCCATTGCTGTCCCCTTCATGGTGACACTATGCTGTCCCTGTGCCATTCCTGTCCCCATCACGGTGACACTGTGCTGTCCCTGTGCCATTGCTGTCCCCATCACGGTGACACTGTGCTGTCCCTGTGCCATTCCTGTCCCCATGGTGACACTGTGCTGTCCCCGTGCCATTGCTGTCCCCTTCACGGTGACACTGTGCTGTCCCCGTGCCATTCCTGTCCCCATGGTGACACTGTGCTGTCCCCGTGCCATTCGCTGTCCCCATGGTGACACTGTGCTGTCCCTGTGCCATTGCTGTCCCTCCACGGTGACACTGTGCTGTCCCCGTGCCATTCTGTCCCCATAGGTGACACTGTGCTGTCCTGTGCCATTGCTGTCCCCATCCGGTGACACTGTGTGCTGTCCCGTGCCATTTCTGTCCCCTTCACGGTGACACTGTGCTGTCCCCGTGCCATTCCTGTCCCCATGGTGACACTGTGCTGTCCCTGTCCCCATGCCATTCCTGTCCACGGTGACACTGTGCTGTCCCCTGTGCCATTCCTGTCCCCATCACGGTGACACTGTGCTGTCCCTGTCCCGTGCCATTTCTGTCCCCTTCATGGTGACACTGTGCTGTCCCTCTGCCATTCCTGTCCCCATGGTGACACTGTCCTGTCCCTGTGCCATTCCTGTCCCCCTCACGGTGACACTGTGCTGTCCCTGTCCCCGTGCCATTCCTGTCCCCATGGTGACACTGTGCTGTCCCCTGTGCCATTCCTGTCCCCTTCATGGTGACACTGTGCTGTCCCCTGTCCATTCCTGTCCCCATGGTGACACTGTGCTGACATTGTGCCATTCCTGTCCCCTTCATGGTGACACTGTGCTGTCCCCGTGCCATTCCCGTCCCTCACGGTGACACTGTGCTGTCCCTGTCCCTGCTGCCATTCCTGGTCACCCTTCATCTGTCACACTGGTGTCACTGTCTTCCCGTGCCATTCCTGTCCCAGTGACACTGTGCTGTCCTTGCATCTCCCTAGGTGACTGTGCTTCTTGTGCCATTGCTGTCCCCTTCACGGTGACACTGTGCTGTCCCCTGTGCCATCCTGTCCCCTTCACGGTGCACTGTGCTGTCCCTGTGCCATCCTGTCCCCTTCACGGTGTCACTGTGCGTCCTGTGCCATTCCTGTCCCTTTACGGTGACACTGCTGTCCCTGTGCCACCTGTCCCTCACGGTGACACTGTGCCTGTCCATTGTGCCCATGGCTGTCCCCTTCACGGGTGTACCACTGTGCTGTCCCTGTGCCATTCCTGTCCCCTCACGGTGACACTGTGCTGTCCCCTGTGCCATCCTGTCCCCATCACGGTGCACTGTGCTGTCATTGTGCCATTGCTGTCCCCTCACGGTGCATGTATGTCACTGCTGCTGTCCCCTGTGCTGTCCCCCATTGCGTGTCCTCACTCCACGTGACACTGCCTGCCATGTCCCCTCACGTGCCACTGTCCGCATGTCCCCACCGGTCCACTGCAGTGACACTGTGCTGTCCCCGTGTCTGCCATTGCTGTCCCATGGATGACCTCACTGTGCTGCTCCCCGTGCCATTGCTGTCCCCTTCATGGTGACACTGTGCTGTCCCCGTGCCATTCCTGTCCACGGTGACACTGCGCTGTCCCTGTGCCATTCCTGTCCCCACGGTGACACTGTGCTGTCCCTGTCCCCATGGTGACCCCATGCCATCGCTGTCCCCACCCCTGGGCCATCCCCACTGTCTCTGTGCCACCCTGTCCCTGTCCCCATGTCACCCACTGTCCCCATTTCCACTCCTGTCCCTGCTGTGTCCCTCACTCTCCATCTCTGTGCCCGCTGCCTTGTCCCCAGGTGTCCCCACGGTGTCCCCAGGTGTCCCCAAGTGTCCCCACCGTGTCCCCAAGTGTCCCCAGGTGTCCCAGGTGTGCACCACCCTGTTCCCATGGTGTCCCCAGGTGTCCCCAAGGTGTCCCCAGGTGTGTCCCAGGGGTGTCCCCAGGTGTCCCTGTGGTGTCCCCAGGTGTAGGACCCTCTCTCCACCCTCACCCCCCTGCCCTTCCCCCCCTTGCTCCAATCCTGTTGCCCTGCCCTGTCCCCACCGTGTCCCCACCATGTCCCCAAGTGTCCCCAGGTGTCCCTGTGGTGTCCCCAGGTGTCCCCACCTGTGCACAGGTGCAGGACCCTCTCTGAATCCTCCTCCCCATCCCATTCCCACCCTCACCCCCCTGCCATTCCCACCCCCTGCCCTGTCCCCACCGTGTCCCCAGATGTCCCCACGTGTTCCCAGGTGTCCTCAGGTGTCCCCAGGTGCAGGACCCTCTCTCCACCCTCACCCCCCTGCCATTCCCACCCTCCCCCCGTTCCTGTTTCCCCATTCCTTGCCCTGTCCCCACCGTGTCCCCACAGTGTCCCCAGGTGTCCCCAGGTGTCCCCACGGTGTCCCCAGGTGTCCCCGGGGTGTCCCCAGGTGTCCCAGGTGTCCCCAGGTGTCCCCACGGTGTCCCCAGGTGTCCCAGGTGTCCCCAGGTGTAGGACCCTCTCTCCATCCTCACCCCCATGCCATTCCCACCCCGTTCCTGTCCCCACCGTGTCCCCAGGTGTCCCCAGGTGTCCCCAAGTGTCCCCACGGTGTCCCTGTGGTGTCCCCAGGTGTAGGACCCTCTCTCCACCCTCACCCCCCTGCCATTCCCACCCTCGCCCCAATCCTGTTGCCCTGCCCTGTCCCCACCGTGTCCCCAGGTGTCCCCAGATGTCCCCAGCTGTCCCCAAAGTGTCCCCAGGTGTCCCCAGGTGTGCACCACCCTGTTCCCATGGGGTCCCCAGGTGTCCCCAGGTGTCCCTGTGGTGTCCCCAGGTGTCCCCACCTGTGCACAGGTGCAGGACCCTCTCTCCATCCTCACCCCCCTGCCATCCCCACCCTCCCCCCAATCCTGTTGCCCTGCCCTGTCCCCACAATGTCCCCAGGTGTCCCAGATGTCCCCAGGTGTCCCCAGGTGTCCCTGTGGTGTCCCCAGGTGTCCCCACCTGTGCACAGGTGCAGGACCCTCTCTCCATCCTCACCCCCCTGCCATTCCCACCCTCACCCCGTTCCTGTTTCCCCATTCCTTGCCCTGTCCCCACCGTGTCCCCAGGTGTCCCCAGGTGTCCCCAGGTGTGCACCACCCTGTTCCCATGGTGTCCCCAGGTGTCCCCAGGTGTCCCCAGGTGTCCCCAGGTGTGCACCACCCTGTTCCCATGGTGTCCCCAGATGTCCCTGTGGTGTCCCCAGGTGCAGGACCCTCTCTCCACCCTCACCCCCCTGCCATTCCCACCCTCCCCCCAATCCTGTTGCCCTGCCCTGTCCCCACCGTGTCCCCACCATGTCCCCAAGTGTCCCCAGATGTCCCTGTGGTGTCCCCAGGTGTCCCCAGGTGCAGGACCCTCTCTCCATCCTCTTCCCCATCCCATTCCCACCCTCACCCCCCTGCCATTCCCACCCCCTGCCCTGTCCCCACCGTGTCCCCAGATGTCCCCACGTGTTCCCAGGTGTCCCCAGGTGTGCACCACCCTGTTCCCACCGTGTCCCCAGGTGTCCCCAGGTGTCCCCAGGTGCAGGACCCTCTCTCCATCCTCCTCCCCATCCCATTCCCACCCTCACCCCCCTGCCATTCCCACCCCCTTTCCTGTCCCCACTGTGTCCCCACAATGTCCCCAGGTGTCCCCAGATGTCCCTGTGGTGTCCCCAGGTGTCCCCACCTGTCCCCAGGTGCAGGATGCTCTCTCCATCCTCACCCCCCTGCCATCCCCACCCTCACCCCGTTCCTGTTTCCCCATTCCTTGCACTGTCCCCACTGTGTCCCCAGGTGTCCCCAGGTGTCCCCATCCCTCCCAAGGTGTCCCCAGGTGTCCCCAGGTGTCCCCAGGTGCCCCCAGGTGTCCCCACCTGTCCCCAGGTGCAGGACCCTCTCTCCACCCTCACCCCCCTGCCATTCCCACCTTCGCTCCAATCCTGTTGCCCTGCCCTGTCCCCACCGTGTCCCCAGGTGTCCCCAGGTGTCCCCACCTGTGCACAGGTGCAGGACCCTCTCTCCATCCTCCTCCCCATCCCATTCCCACCCTCACCCCCCTGCCATTCCCACCCCCTTTCCTGTCCCCACCGTGTCCCCAAGTGTCCCCAGTGTCCCCACGTGTCCCCACGTGTCCCCACCTATGCACCACCCTGTTCCCATGGTGTCCCCAGGTGTCCCTGTGGTGTCCCCAGGTGTAGGACCCTCTCCACTCTCACCCCCACGCCATTCCCACCCCCTTTCCTGTCCCCACCGTGTCCCCAGGTGTCGCCAGATGTCCCCACGGTGTCCCCAGGTGTCCCCAGGTGTCCCCACCTGTGCACAGGTGCAGGACCCTCTCTCCATCCTCCTCCCCATCCCATTCCCACCCTCACCCCCACGCCATTCCCACCCCCTGCCCTGTCCCCACCATGTCCCCAAGTGTCCCCAGGTGTCCCCAGGTGTCCCCACCTGTGCGCAGCCGCAGGACCCCGGGTGCCCCCAGGTGTGGCCCCCGCCGGGCCTGGACCAGCAGCTCGAAGGGGCGGCCTGGGGACAGCCCTGTCACCGAGAAGGCGACGGCAGAGCTGGGCAGTTCGTGCGTCGTCATGGCCACCGGGTCATCCTGGGGACATTTGGGGACACAGTGAGGGGACATGGGGACACCACAGGGACACACTGGGGACACACTGGGAGACACCATGGGACATAATGAGAGAAACCATGGGGACACACTGAACACTGGGGACACACTGGGGACACACTGGGGACACACTGGGAGACACCATGGGACATAATGAGAGAAACCATGGGGACACACTGAACACTGGGGACACACTGGGGACACAGGCTGAGGACACCATGGGACACACTGGGGAAACCCTGGGGACACACTGGGGACACACTGGGGACACACTGAACACTGGGGACAAATTGGGGACATTGCTGAGGACACCATGGGACACACTGGGGACACAATGGGGACACCACAGGGACACACTGGGGACACACTGAACACTGGGGGAAACCTTGGGGACACCACAGGGACGCACTGGGGACACTGGGGACACACTGGGGGACACCATGGGACATAATGAGAGAAACCATGGGGACACCACAGGGAACATTGGGGACACACTGGGGACACACTGGGGACACACTGGGGACACACTGGACACAGGCTGAGGACACCATGGGACACACTGGGGACACACTGGGGACACACTGGGGACACACTGGGGACACACTGGACACTGGGGACAAATTGGGGACATTGGTGAGGACACCATGGGACACACTGGGGACACAATGGGGACACACTGGGGACACCTTAGGAACTTGTTGGGAGCTTGAGGGACACACTGGGGACATGTTGGGGACAAGGTGGGGACAGGGTGGTGACTCGTTGGGGACACACCAGGAACGTGGTGGAGACAGCACAGGGAACACTGGGGACAAATTGGGGACATTGGTGAGGACACCATGGGACACACTGGGGACACACTGGGGACACCTTAGGAACGTGTTGAGACCTTGAGGGACACATTGGGGACATCTTGGGGACACAGCGGGGACAGGGTGAGGACATTGGGGGACACCACAGGAACACACCAGGAATGGGGTGGAGACACCACAGGGAACATTGGGGACATTGGGGACACACTGGGGACACATTGGGGACACACTGGGGACAGGCTGGGACACACTGGGGACAGGCTGGGGACACACTGGGGACACACTGGGGACACCCTGGGGACACACTGGGGACAGGCTGGAACACACTGGGGACACAGGGTCACCCTGGGGACACACTGGGGACAGGCTGGAACACGCTGGGGACACACTGGGGACACACTGGGGACAGGCTGGGGACATGCTGGGACACACTGGGGACACATTGGGGTCACCCTGGGGACACACTGGGGACAGGCTGGGACACATTGGGGTCACCCTGGGGACACACTGGGGACAGGCTGGAACACACTGGGGACACACTGGGGACACACTGGGGACAGGCTGGGACACACTGGGGACACACGGGGGACATGCACACGTTTGGGACACATTTTGGGGACACACGTAGGGGATACCATTGGGGACACCTTGGTGACACACGGGGATGATTTGGGGACACGTTGGGCTCTTCCCATTGTGGCCACACAGGTGGCACTGGGGTGGTGCCCCTGGCATGTCCCTGTCCCCGCTGTGTCCCCTGGCATGTCCCTGTGCCACCCCCAGGTGTCCCCTCCTGTCCCTGTGCCACCCCAGGTGTCCCCTCCTGTGCCACCCCCGTGTCCCCACTCACCAGTGGCACCAGTGTCCCCTCCTGTCCCTGTGCCACCCCAGGTGTCCCCTCCAGTGCCACCCCCGTGTCCCCACTCACCAGTGGCACCAGTGTCCCCTCCTGTCCCTGTGCCACCCCCGTGTCCCCACTCACCAGTGCCACCCCCGTGTCCCCTCCTGTCCCTGTGCCACCCCCGTGTCCCCACTCACCAGTGGCACCAGTGTCCCCTCCTGTGCCACCCCCGTGTCCCCTCCAGTGCCACCCCCGTGTCCCCACTCACCAGTGCCACCCCCGTGTCCCCTCCTGTGCCACCCCCGTGTCCCCACTCACCAGTGGCACCCCCGTGTCCCCTCCTGTCCCTGTGCCACCCCCATGTCCCCACTCACCAGTGGCACCAGTGTCACCTCCTGTGCCACCCCCGTGTCCCCTCCTGTCCCTGTGCCACCCCAGGTGTCCCCTCCTGTGCCACCCCCGTGTCCCCTCCTGTCCCTGTGCCACCCCCGTGTCCCCACTCACCAGTGGCACCCCCGTGTCCCCTCCTGTGCCACCCCCGTGTCCCCTCCTGTGCACCCCGTGTCCCACTCACCAGTGGCACCAGTGTCCCCTCCTGTGCCACCCCCGTGTCCCCACTCACCAGTGGCACCAGTGTCCCCTCCTGTGCCACCCCCAGGTGTCCCCTCCTGTGCCACCCCCGTGTCCCCACTCACCAGTGGCACCCCCGTGTCCCCTCCTGTGCCACCCCCGTGTCCCCTCCAGTGCCACCCCCGTGTCCCCTCTCACCAGTGCCACCCCCGTGTCCCCACTCACCAGTGGCACCAGTGTCACCCGGTAGCCGTCGGGCGGCACCGCGGGCTGGGCCCACGTGATGCGCAGCGACGTCGGCGTGCGGGAGGCCAGGCGGGGGGACACCCACGGCATCTCTGAGGGGACACAACGGGGACAGCGTGGGGACACCATGGGGACACCCAGGGCACCTCTGAGGGGACACAACGGGGACAGCATGGGGACAGAGCGGGGACAGCATGGGGACACCATGGGGACACCCATGGCACCTCTGAGGGGACACAACGGGGACAGCATGGGGACAGTGCGGGGACACCGTGGGGACACCATGGGGACACCCAGGGCACCTCTGAGGGGACACAACGGGGACAGAGTGGGGACAGTGCAGGGACACCGTGGGGACACCCAGGGCACCTCTGAGGGGACACAACGGGGACAGAGTGGGGACAGTGCAGGGACACCATGGGGACACCATGGGGACACCCAGGGCACCTCTGAGGGGACACAACGGGGACACCATGGGGACAGTGCAGGGACAGCATGGGGACACCTTGGGGACACATTAGGGACACCGTGGGGACACCATGGGGACATAATGGGGACACCTTGAGGACACCTTGGGGACAGTGCAGGGACACAATGGGGACACCATGGGGACAGTGCAGGGACACCGTAGGGACACCATGGGGACACCCAGAGCACCTCTGAGGGACACAACGGGGACAGAGTGGGGACACCATGGGGACACCATGGGGACACCCAGGGCACCTCTGAGGGGACACAACGGGGACAGAGTGGGGACAGAGCGGGGACAGCATGGGACACCATGGGGACACCCAGGGCATCTCTGAGGGGACACAACAGGGACACTGTGGGGACAGAGCAGGGACACCAGGGCACCTCTGAGGGGACATAACAGGGACACCATGGGGACACCACAAGGACACCTGGGGACACCATGGGGACAGTGCAGGGACACCCTGGGGACACCATGGGGACACCTTGGGGACAGTGCAGGGACACAATGGGGACACCATGGGGACAGTGCAGGGACACCGTAGGGACACCATGGGGACACCCAGAGCACCTCTGAGGGGACAGTGCAGGGACATCCTGGGGACACCATGGGATGCGGCATCCAGGGGCTGGACAGTGCAGGGACACCATGGGGACACCCGTGGGATGGGGACACCATGGGGACAACCCTGGGGACACCACTGGAGGGGATGGACAGTGCAGGGACACCATGGGGACACCACAGGGACACCCTGGGAGGGGACATCCAGGGGATGGACAGTGCGGGGGACACCCATGGGATGAGGACACCATGGGGACATCACAGGGACACCATGGGGACACACTGGGGACACCTTGGGGACACACTGGGGACACACTGGGGCACACATTGGGACACCGTGGGTCACCGTGGGTCACCGTGACGCACCGACATGGCAGCGGCGCCGCCCTAGCCCGGGTGGGGAGGACAGAGGATCCCTTTGGGGCACATTGGGGACACATTAGGGACACGGGGGTCCCTTTGGGGCACACTGGGGACACATTGGGGACACCGTGGGGACACCGTGGGTCACCGTGACGCACCGACGTGGCAGCGGGCGCCGCCCCAGCCCGGGTGGGGAGGACAGGGGGTCCCTTTGGGGCACATTGGGGACACCTTGGGGACACCATGGGGACACCGTGGGGACACCGTGGGGACACCGTGGGGACACCGTGGGTCACCGTGACGCACCGACGTGGCAGCGGGCGCCACGCCAGCCCGGGTGGGGAATCCCTTTGGGGCACATTGGGGACACATTAGGGACACATTGGGGACAGACACTTTGGGGACACACTGGGGACACACTGGGGACACCGTGGGGACACCGTGGGTCACCGTGACGCACCCACGTGGCAGCGCGCGCCGCCCCAGCCCGGGTGGGGAGGACAGGGGGTCCCTTTGGGGCACCATGGGGACACACTGGGGGCACCTTGGGGACAGACACTTTGGGGACACACTGGGGACACACTGGGGGCACACTGGGGACACACTGGGGACACCGTGGGGACACCGTGGGGACACTTTGGGGACACACTGGGGACACCATGAGGACACCGTGGGGACACTTTGGGGACACACTGGGACACCATGAGGACACCGTGGGTCACTGTGACGTACCCACGTGGCAGCCGGCGCTGCCCCAGCCCGGGTGGGGAATCCCTTTGGGGCACATTGGGGACACATTAGGGACACATTGGGGACAGACACTTTGGGGACACACTGGGGACACACTGGGGGCACCTTGGGGACACCGTGGGGACACCGTGGGGACACCGTGGGGACACCGTGGGGACACCGTGGGTCACCGTGACGCACCCACGTGGCAGCGGGCGCAGCCCCAGCCCGGGTGGGGAGGACAGGGGGTCCCTTTGGGGCACCTTGGGGACACCGTGGGGACACCGTGGGTCACCGTGGGTCACCGTGACGCACCCACGTGGCAGCGGGCGCCACGCCAGCCCGGGTGGCGAATCCCTTTGGGGCACATTGGGGACACATTAGGGACACATTGGGGACAGACACTTTGGGGACACACTGGGGACACACTGGGGACACACTGGGGACACCGTGGGGACACCGTGGGGACACCGTGGGTCACGGTGACGTACCCACGTGGCAGCGGGCGCCGCCCCAGCCCGGGTGGGGAGGACAGGGGGTCCCTTTGGGGCACATTGGGGCACAGGGGGTCCCTTTGGGGCACACTGGGGACACCTTGGGGACACCCTGGGGACACCGTGGGGACACCGTGGGTCACCGTGACGTACCCACGTGGCAGCGGGCGCCGCCCCAGCCCGGGTGGGGAGGACAGGGGGTCCCTTTGGGGCACATTGGGGACACCTTGGGGACACATTGGGGACACCTTGGGGACACATTGGGGACACGGTGGGGACACCTTGGGGACACCGTGGGTCACCGTGACGTACCCACGTGGCAGCGGGCGCCGCGCCAGCCCGGGCGGGGAGGACAGGGGGTCCCTTTGGGGCACATTGGGGACACATTAGGGACACATTGGGGACAGACACACTGGGGGCACCTTGGGGACACCATGGGGACACCGTGGGGACACCGTGGGTCACCGTGGGTCACCGTGACGTACCCACGTGGCAGCGGGCGCCACGCCAGCCCGGGTGGGGAATCCCTTTGGGGCACATTGGGGACACATTAGGGACACATTGGGGACAGACACTTTGGGGACACACTGGGGACACACTGGGGGCACCTTGGGGACACCATGGGGACACCGTGGGGACACCGTGGGGACACCGTGGGTCACCGTGACGTACCCACGTGGCAGCGGGCGCCGCCCCAGCCCGGGTGGGGAGGACAGGGGGTCCCTTTGGGGCACATTGGGGACACATTAGGGACACATTGGGGACACGGTGGGGACACCTTGGGGACACCTTGGGGACACCATGGGGACACCGTGGGGACACCGTGGGGACACACTGGGTCACCGTGACGTACCCACGTGGCAGCGGGCGCCACGCCAGCCCGGGTGGGGAATCCCTTTGGGGCACATTGGGGACACATTAGGGACACATTGGGGACAGACACTTTGGGGACACACTGGGGACACACTGGGGGCACCTTGGGGACACTATGGGGACACTTTGGGGACACTGTGGGTCACTGTGACGCACCGACGTGGCAGCGGGCGCCGCCCCAGCCCGGGTGGGGAGGACAGGGGGTCCCTTTGGGGCACATTGGGGCACAGGGGGTCCCTTTGGGGCACACTGGGGACACCTTGGGGACACCATGGGGACACCGTGGGGACACCGTGGGTCACCGTGACGTACCCACGTGGCAGCGGGCGCCGCCCCAGCCCGGCGCGCACGCCGCCGTGCCGCAGTCGGGGCCGCTCCAGCCCGGGAAGCAGCGGCAGCGCCCCCGCTCGCACCGGCCCTGGTCGCTGCAGCCGCGCGGGCACGCGGGGCGGGGCGGGGCCGGGGGCGGGGCCTCGCCCGAGGGGGCGGGGCAAGCGCAGGCACCGCCCTCGGGAGGGGCGCAGAGCTGGACGGAGCGGCCTGAGGGGGGGG
The DNA here is from genome assembly GCF_028769735.1 of Zonotrichia leucophrys gambelii. Classification (NCBI taxonomy): domain Eukaryota; kingdom Metazoa; phylum Chordata; class Aves; order Passeriformes; family Passerellidae; genus Zonotrichia; species Zonotrichia leucophrys. The sequence continues at coordinate 77,624 of NW_026992322.1, read as the reverse complement.
GAGGGGACACGGACAGTGGGGTGAGACACGGTGACCCCCAAATGACACCCAATGACCCCCCCAAAAACCCCCCCAATGACCCCCCAAAACCCACCTCAGTGACCCCCGGTGACCCCCGGTGACCCCCAATGACACCCAAAAACCCCCCAATGACCCCCCAAAACCCCCCCCAATGACCCCCCAAAACCCACCTCAGTGACCCCTCAGTGACCCCCGGTGACCCCCAAATGACACCCAATGCCCCCCCCAAAAACCCCCCCAGTGTCCCCACCATAACCCACCTCAGTGACCCCCTCCAATGACCCCCCGGTGACCCCCAGTGTCCCCAATGTCCCCAATGTCCCCCATGTCCCCAATGTCCCCAATCCCCCCAATGTCCCCCATGTCCCCAATCCCCCAATGTCCCCAATGTCCCCCATGTCCCCAGTGTCCCCAATGTCCCCGCCCTGTCCCCTGTCACCTGTCCTGGCCTGCGGTCCCCCCTTGTCCCCCCAATGTCCCCAATGTCCCCCATGTCCCCAATGTCCCCGTGTCCCCAGTGTCCCCAATGTCCCCAATGTCCCCCATGTCCCCCATGTCCCCAGTGCCCCCAATCCCCCCCATGTCCCCAATGTCCCCCATGTCCCCTCAATCCCCCCAATGTCCCCCAATGTCCCCTCACTGTCCCCCATGTCCCCATGTCCCCCCAATCCCCCAATGTCCCCCAATGTCTCCAATGTCCTCCCAATGTCCCCCCAATCCCCCCCCAATCCCCCCAATGTCCTCCATGTCCCCAATGTCCCCCAATGTCCCCTCACTATCCCCAATGTCCCCAATGTCCTCCCATGTCCCCATGTCCCCAATGTCCCCAATGTCCCCCATGTCCCCCATGTCCCCAATGTCCCCTCAATCCCCCCAATGTCCCCTCACTGTCCCCAATGTCCCCAATGTCCCCAATGTCCCCAGTGTCCCCAATGTCCCCAGTGTCCCCAGTGTCCCCAATCCCCCCAATGTCCCCAATGTCCCCAATGTCCCCAATGTCCCCAATGTCCCCAATCCCCCCAATGTCCCCAATGTCCCCCATGTCCCCCATGTCCCCAGTGTCCCCAATCCCCCCAATGTCCCCAATGTCCCCAATGTCCCCAATGTCCCCCCAATGTCCCCCATGTCCCCCAATCCCCCAATGTCCCCAATGACCCGCAATGTCCCCAATGTCCCCAGTGTCCCCGCCCTGTCCCCTGTCACCTGTCCCGGCCTGCGGTCCCCCCTTGTCCCCCCAATGTCCCCAGTGCCCCCCATGTCCCCCATGTCCCCAGTGTCCCCAATCCCCCCAATGTCCCCAATGTCCCCAATGTCCCCGTGTCCCCAGTGTCCCCAATCCCCCCAATGTCCCCAATGTCCCCCATGTCCCCAATGTCCCCAATGTCCCCAATGTCCCCATGTCCCCCGTGTCCCCAATCCCCCCATGTCCCCAATGTCCCCAATGTCCCCAGTGTCCCCAATGTCCCCATGTCCCCAATGTCCCCAATGTCCCCCCCCGTCCCCTGTCACCTGTCCCGGCCTGCGGTCCCGCGGTGTCCCCGCAGTGTCCCCAATGTCCCCCATGTCCCCAGTGTCCCCAATCCCCCAATGTCCCCCATGTCCCCCATGTCCCCAGTGTCCCCAGTGTCCCCGCCCTGTCCCCTGTCACCTGTCCCGGCCTGCGGTCCCGCCGTGTCCCCGCAGTGTCCCCTCAGCGCCTGCACGTGTCCCTCGAGCTCCCGCAGCCGCCGCAGCACATCGGCCAGCGCGGCCCCGCACGGCCCGGGGACAGGGGACACCGACGGGGACACCGATGGGGACACCGGGGGGGACACCGGGGGTGGCACCGGGGGTGGCACCGCCTCCCCCCGCAGCGCCAGCGCCAGCAGCAGCAGCCGCAGCTCCAGGGACACCGGCATGGTCCTGCGGGACAGCGGGGGGACATTGTGGGGACACGGGGACATGGATGGGGATGTGGGGACATGGGGACATCGTGGGGACACGGGGACATGGATGGGGATGTGGGGACATGGATGGGGATGTGGGGACACGGGGACATTGTGGGGACATGGGGACATGGATGGGGATGTGGGGACATGGATGGGGATGTGGGGACATGGGGACATGGGGACATGATGGGGACATGGGGACATCGTGGGGACACGGGGACATGGATGGGGATGTGGGGACATGGGGACATGGATGGGGACATGGGGACATCGTGGGGACACTGCAAGGGGACACAGGGACATGGGCACATCGTGGGGACATGGGGACATGGATGGGGATGTGGGGACACGGGGACATGGGGGCATCGTGGGGACAGGGGACTGATGGGGTGGGGACATGGGGACTTGGATGGGGACATGGATGGGGACATGGGGACATGGATGGGGACATGGGGACATGGATGGGGATGTGGGGACATGGGGACATCGTGGGGGCATGGATGGGGACGTGGGGACATGGGGACATCGTGGGGACGCTGCGAGGGGGCACAGGGACACAGGGACATGGGGACATGGGGACACCGGTGGGGACACGGGACATGGGGACATCGACAGGGATGGCTGGGGACACTGGGGGACAACAGGACACTGGGGGACAGCATGGGGACCAGGGACAGGGACAGCGAGCAGGCCAGGTGCCATCCCAGAGTGGGACACTGGGGAACAACCAGAAAGGACACAGGGACATCCATGGGGACACCCCTGGGGACACACAGACACCTCAGACCCAGCACCCCCCCAGTCCATCCCAGTCCCCCCCAGTCCATCCCAGTGTTCCCCAGTTCCCTCCAGTTCCCCCCAGTTCCCTTCCAGTCCATCCCAGTGTTCCCAGTTCCCCCAGTGCCCCCCAGTCCATCCAGTCCCCCCAGTCCATCCCAGTTCCCCCAGTCCGCCCCAGTGCTCCCCAGTTCCCTCCCAGTGCTCCCCAGTTCCCCCTCCCACTTCCCCCAGTTCCCCCAGTTCCCCCAGTTCCCCCCCAGTCCATCCCAGTTCCCCCCCAGTCCATCCCAGTGCTCCCCAGTTCCCCCCCCCACCTCCCCCAGTTCCGCCCAGTTCCCTCCCAGTCCATCCCAGTGCTCCCAGTTCCCCCAGTACCCCCAATTCCCCCCAGTTTCCCCCAGATCTCTCAGTGCCCCCAGTCCTGCCCCTTTCTCCCAGTCCCTCCCAGTATCCCCCCAGTTCCCCCAGTCCAACCAGTTCCCCAGTTCCCCCAGTCCCCCCCAGTTCCCCATTCCCCCAATCCCCCCAGTCCCCCCAGTTCCCCCCAGTTCTCCTTCCCCAGTCCCCCCAGTTCCCCCCAGTTCCCCCCCTTCCCCAGTTCCCCCAGTCCCCCAGTTCCCCCCAGCCCCCCCTCTCCCCCAGTTCCCCCAGTTTCCCCCAGTTCCCCCAGTTCCCCAGTTCCCCCCTCCCCAGTTCCCCCAGTCCCCGCCCAGTCCCATCCCCAGTTCCCCCCAGTTCCCCAGTTCCCAGTCCCAGTCCCCCCAGTTCCACCCAGCTCCCCCCAGTTCCCCCAGTCCCCCCAGTTCCCCCGTCCTCCCAGTATCCCCCAGTCCATCCCAGTTCCCCATCCCCAGTCCTCCCAGTCCATCCCGTCCCCCCAGTCCATCCCAGTTCCCCAGTCCCCCCAGTTCCCCCAGTTCCCCCAGTTCCCCCCAGTTCCCCCAGTCCCCCCAGTTCCCCCAGTTCCCCCCAGTTCCCCCCAGTCCCCCAGTTCCCCCAGTTCCCCCCAGTATCCCCCAGTCCCCCAGTTCCCCCCAGTTCCCCCCAGTCCCCCCAGTCCCCCCAGTTCCCCCAGTTCCCCCCAGTCCCCCCAGTTCCCCCCAGTTCCCCCAGTATCCCCCAGTTCCCCCAGTTCCCCCAGTTCCCCCCAGTCCATCCAGTTCCCCCAGTCCCTCCAGTCCCCCCAGTCCCCCAGTTCCCCCAGTTCCCCCATCCCCCAGTTCCCTCCCAGTCCATCCCAGTCCCCCCAGTTCCCCCAGTTCCCCCAGTCCCTAGTCCCCCAGTTCCCCCAGTTCCCCCAGTCCCCCAGTCCCCCCAGTTCCATCCCAGTCCCCCAGTGCCTCCCAGTCCATCCCAGTCCATCCCGGTCCCCCCAGTCCATCCCAGTGCCCCCCCAGTTCCCCCCAGTCCCCCCCAGTTCCCCCCAGTTCCCCCCAGTATCCCCCAGCACCTCCGGCCGCTCCCGCTCCGCTCTCGCTCTGTCCCGGGCGGGGTGGCCCGAGGGGGGCGGGGCCGGAGGCGGGGCCAGGGGCGGGGCCTGGGCCACACCCAGCCCGCCCCCTCCCCAGGGGAGCCGCCCCCGCCCGTGTTTGGGGCGTTGCCATGGAAACCAAACAGCGGAGCGGGAGCGGCTCCAGGGAGAGCGGGGAGAGAAACCAGTGAGACCAGTAAGGGAAACCAGTGAGACCAGTAAGGGAAACCAGTGAGACCAGTGAGGGAAACCAGTGAGACCAGTAAGGGAAACCAGTGAGAAACATCCAGTAGGAACGGAGGAAACCAGGACTGGGGAAACCGAGAACATGAGACCATGAGGAAACCAGTGAGGGAAACCAGTGAGACCAGTGAGGAGAGGAACCAGGGAGTGAGGAACCAGTGAACCATAGGGAAACCAGTGAGACCAGTAGGAACGACAAAACCAGAACCAGTAAGGGAAACCAGTGAGACCAGTGAGGGAAACCAGTGACACCAGTAAGGGAAACCAGTGAGGGAAACCAGTGAGACCAGTAAGGGAAACCAGTGAGACCAGTAACACCAGTGAGAGAAACCAGTGACGTGAACCCAGTGACACCAGTAAACGTCCAGTGCCCAGGACCAGTAAACGCCAGCTCAGTACCCCAGTAAAGAAACCAGTGTCCAGTGAACCAGTGGCCCAGTAGGAAACCAGTAAACCAGTGCCCAGTGAACCAGTAACACCAGTAGACACCAGTACCATGCAGGACCCAGTGACACCAGTAACACTCCCAGTGTCAGTAACACCAGTAACACCAGCCAGCATCCCAGTACCAGTGACACCAGTAACATCCCAGTAACACCAGTGACCGTACCATCCCAGTGACCCAGTAACACATCCCAGTGAACACCAGTAAACCATCCCAGTGACACCAGTAACACAACCAGTGTAACCTCAGTAACCATCCAGTGAACCAGTAACCAACCCAGTAACCCAGTAAACCCATACCAGTACCCAGTAACCATCCAGTGACAACCAGTAACCATCCCAGTGACCCAGTAACCAGTAACACATCCAGTGACCCAGTAACACATCCCAGTGACATCCAGTAACCATCCAGTAACACCAGTAACCAGCAGTGCTCCCAGTAACACCAGTAACACCAGTCACAGCATCCCAGTAACCCCATCCCAGTAACACATCCCATCCCCAGTGCCCCGTACCCCATCCCAGTGCTCCCAGTAACACATCCCAGTGCTCCCAGTGACACCAGTAACCCATCCCAGTAACACCAGTAACACATGCCAGTGACACCAGTAACACCAGTAACACATCCCAGTGCTCCCAGTGACACCAGTAACACATCCCAGTGCTCCCAGTAACACATCCCAGTAACACCAGTAACACATCCCAGTGACACCAGTAACCCATCCCAGTGCTCCCAGTAACCCATCCCAGTGACACCAGTAACCCATCCCAGTGACACCAGTAACACATCCCAGTATCACCAGTAACACATCCCAGTGACACCAGTGACACCAGTAACACATCCCAGTGACACCAGTAACACATCCCAGTGCTCCCAGTAACACCAGTAACCCATCCCAGTAACACCAGTGACACCAGTAACCCATCCCAGTGACACCAGTAACCCATCCCAGTGCTCCCAGTAACCCATCCCAGTAACACCAGTGACCCATCCCAGTGACACCAGTAACCCATCCCAGTAACACCAGTGACACATCCCAGTGCTCCCAGTAACACCAGTAACCCATCCCAGTGCTCCCAGTAACACCAGTAACCCATCCCAGTGACACCAGTGACACATCCCAGTGCTCCCAGTAACCCATCCCAGTGACACCAGTAACACATCCCAGTGACACCAGTAACACATCCCAGTAACACCAGTAACCCATCCCAGTATCACCAGTAACACATCCCAGTAACACCAGTAACCCATCCCAGTGACACCAGTAACACATCCCAGTGCTCCCAGTAACCCATCCCAGTGCTCCCAGTAACCCATCCCAGTAACACATCCCAGTGACACCAGTAACCCATCCCAGTAACACCAGTAACCCATCCCAGTGCTCCCAGTAACCCATCCCAGTGACACCAGTGACACATCCCAGTGACACCAGTAACCCATCCCAGTGCTCCCAGTAACACCAGTAACACATCCCAGTGACACCAGTGACACATCCCAGTGACACCAGTAACCCATCCCAGTGCTCCCAGTAACCCATCCCAGTGCTCCCAGTAACCCATCCCAGTGCTCCCAGTAACCCATCCCAGCCCCTCCCGGCGCTCCCAGTGCGGGCGTGCCCGTGACTCACAGCGCCGGCAGCCACAACAACAGCGGGGGGAACTGGGGGGAACTGGGAGGGACTGGGAGGGACTGGGGGGGTCCAAAGGGCTGGGGGGGGGCGGGGAGGGACCCCCGTGTCCCCCCCCTTGTCCCTGTCCCGTGTCCGGCCCCTGTCCCTGTCCCCAATGTCCCCCATTGTCCCCAATGTCCCCCCCGCCCCTCCCCCGTTTGTCCCCTCCGTGCCCCCCCCCCGCCCATTGCGTGTCCCGGCCCCCGCCGAGGAATTTTGGGAGTTTGGGAATTTTGGAATTTTCTCCATCAACAGCGATGAGATCATGGAGGGGGGGGGGAGGGGCGGAGGGGCCCCGCCGGGGGGGGTCCGGCCCCGAATTGTCCCGTTGGTTTGATTGATTGATTATTGATTGGTTGGCTTTATTGATTGATTGATTTTATTGCTCGATTTAATTTATTGATTTATTTAATTTTGATTTATTTAATTTATCAATTGATTTATTTTATTGTTCGATTTATTTTATCGGTTGATTTCATTGCTTGGTTTATTTATTTCGATTGATTTTATTGCTCGACTGATTTTACTGTTTGATTTATTTTATCGTTGGATTTATTGACATTTTATTTTATTATTTTGGGCGTTCATCCATGGCTCTCGCACTCGGTCGCTGTCACAGCCCCCGGTCCCGAGGTCACCCTGTCCCCGCGGTGTCCCTGTGTCACTGTCTGTGTCCCCGTGTCCCCAATGTCCCAACCTCAGTGTCCCCGTCCCTGTGTCACTGTCTGTGTCCCCGTGTCCCCAGTCAACCTCAGTGTCCCCTCCAGCACTGTCTGTGCCCCATTGTCCCACTGTGTCCCCTGCTGTCCCCATCCTGTGTCCCCATGTGTCCCCAGTGTCCCCACTGTCCCCAGCCTGTCCCCACCCCATGTCCCCGCTGTCCCCATGTCCCCTGTGTCCCTCGTGTCCCCATCCTCAGTGTCCCCCGCTATCACAGTGTCTGTCCCCAGTGTCCCCACCCTCTCTGTCCCCACTGTGCCCATCCTCAGTGTCCCCACTGTCCCCATTGTCCCCTCTGTCCCCATTGTCCCCATTGTCCCGGCTGTCCCCATCCTCAGTGTGCCCTGCTGTCACAGCCTGTGTCCCCATTGTCCCCATTGTCCCCACTGTCCCCATTGTCCCCCGCTGTCCCCCAGGGGACGCTCTCCAGCTCCTCAGTGTCCCCGCTGTCCCCATTGTCCCCACTGTCCCCATTGTCCCCACTGTCCCCGCTGTCCCCACTGTCCCCATTGTCCGCTGTCCCCGCTGTCCCCATTGTCCCCCGGTGTCCCCCAGGGGACGCTCCCCACTCTCAGTGGCCCGTGTCACGCCTGTGTCCCCATGTCCCACTGTCCCCCGGTGTCCCCCAGGGGACGCTCCCCAGCTCCTCAGTGTGCCCGGCTGTCACAGCCTGTGTCCCCATTGTCCCCATTGTCCCCACTGTCCCCACTGTCCCCACTGTCCCCATTGTCCCCACTGTCCCCACTGTCCCCACGTCCCTGTCCCCATTGTCCCCGACTGTCCCCATTGCCATGTCCCCATTTCCGCGTCCCCTGTCCCCACTGTCCCCGTTGTCCCCAATTGTCCCCATGCCCCTTCCGCCGCTGCCCACTCCCCGCGCCCCCCTCCCAGTGCCCCTCGCCCCCTGCCAGCCCCGCAGCCGCCCCCCCTCCAGCAGTGCCACCCTCGGTGCCAGCCGTGCCAGGGCCACCCTCGCTGTCACCAACAGACCGGGCCAGGGGACCTGGGGCCAGGGGCACAGCAGTTGCTCACTGGGACTGGGGACATGGGGACATGGGGACATGGGGGGACATGGGGACATGGGGACATGGGGGACATGGGGACATGGGATGGGGACATGGGGGACATGGGGGGGACAGGGGGATGGGGACATGGGGACATGGGGACATGGTGGATGGGGACATGGGGGACATGGGGAACAGGGGACATTGGGGACATGGTGGGGATGGGGGACATGGTGGGGCATGGGGACATGGGCATGGGGACATGGGCATGGGGACATGGGGGACATGGGGACATTGGGGACATGGGGAATGGGGGATGGGGGACATGGGGACATGGGGACATGGGGACATGGGGACATGGGGACATGTGGGACATTGGGGACATGGGGACATTGGGGACATGGGGACATGGGGGACATGGGGACATTGGGGACATGGGGGACATGGGGGACATGGGGGACATGGGGACATGGGGGACATGGGGTCATGGTGGGGATGGGACATGGGTGGGATGGGGGACATTGGGGACATGGGGGACATTGGGGACATGGGGACATGGTGACATGGTGGGGACATGGAGACATGGGGAATGGGGACATGGGGGACATTGGGACATGGGGGACATGGGGACATGGGGACATTGGGGTGGGACATGGTGGGGAGATGGAGACATGGTGGGATGGGGACATTGGGGACATGGGGACATGGGGGACATGGGGACATTGGGGACATGGTGGGGACATGGGGACATGGGGGACATGGGGACATGGGGGGACATGGGGGACATGGGGACATGGTGGGGACATGGGGACATTGGGGACATTGGGGGACATGGGGACATTGGGGACATGGGGACATGGGGACATGGGGGACATGGGGGACATGGTGGGGATGGGGGACATTGGGGACATGGGGACATTGGGACATTGGGGGACATGGGACATGGTGGGACTGGGACATGGGGACATGGGGGACATTGGGGACATGGGGACATGTGGGTGGGGACATGGGGGACATGGGGACATTGGGGACATGGGGGGACAGGACATGGGGTGGGGACATTGGGGACAGGGGACAGGTGGGACATGGACATGGTGGGGACATGGGGACATGGTGGGGACATGGGGACATGGTGGGGATGGGGGACATTGGGGACATGGGGACATGGTGGGGACATGGGGACATTGAGGGACATGGGGACATGGGGGCAGGGGGACATGGGGGCAGGGACATGGGGACATGGGGACATGGTGGGGACACTGGGGGACACGGTGGGGATGGGGGACATTGGTGACATGGTGGGACATGGGGGACATGGGGGACATGGGCTGGGAAGGGACATGGGGACATGGTGGGGACATTGGGGGACATGGTGGGGATGGGGGACACGGGTGCAGAGCAGGGACACGGGGACCAAGGGGACATTGGCACCAAGGGGACATCGGGGCTGGGGCCATGTGGGACAAGGTGACATGAGGATGTGGGACCCAGGGGACATTGGCACCAAGGGGACACCGGGGATTTGGTGGCACAGGGGACCCCAGGGGACACAGGGATGGGAACAGAGGGGACACAGGGGACACGGGGAGTGGGGACACAGGGGACAGGGGGAGTGGGGACACAGGGACATCCGTGTGAAAGGGACATGGGACAGGCTGTGTGACACAGGGGACACAGTGACATCCCCGTGTGACACAGGGACACTGGGACAGGGCTGTGTGACACAGGGACATTCCCGTGTGACACAGGGACACTGGGACAGGGCTGTGTGACACAGGGACACAGGGACATCCCCGTGTGACACAGGGACACAGGGACAGGGCTGTGTGACACGGGACATCCCGTGTGGACAGGGACAGGCTGTGTGACAAGGGGCCCATGGGGACAGGGACACCCCCGTGTGACACAGGGACACAGGGACAGGGCTGTGTGACACAGGGGACAGGGGACATCCTGTGTGGACACAGGGACACAGGAACAGGGCTGTGTGACACAGGGACACAGGGACACAGGGACAGGGCTGTGTGACACAGGGACACCATGGGGACACAGGGACACCCCTGTGTGACACAGGGACACAGGGACAGGGCTGTGTGACACAGGGACACAGGGACAGGGACACCCCCGTGTGACGGACACGGGACAGGGGTGTGCACAGGGACACATGGGGGACAGGGACATTCGTGTGCACAGGGACACAGGAACATGGGTGTGACCAGGGAGGACACAGGGACACCCGTGTGACACAAGGACAGGGCTGTGTGGGACACAGGGGACACCATGGGGAACGGGACATCCCGTGTGACAAGGGGACTGGGACAGGGCTGTGTGACACAGGGACACCATGGGGACACAGGGACACCCCGTGTGACGCGGGGACAGGGCTGTGGCACAGGACGGGCGTGTGACACAGGGACATCCCGTGGGACACAGGGACACGGGACAGGCTGTGTGACACAGGGACACCATGGGGACACAGGGACATCCCGTGGGACACAGGACACGGGACAGGCTGTGAACAGGGACACAGGGACAGGGCTGTGTGACACAGGGACACCATGGGGACACAGGGACACCCTGGGAGCGGGGACAGCGCTGTCACCTCTGGCACCGCATCGGGGGACCAGGGCCGGGGTGTGGCTCAGGCACACCAGCCCCTGGGTTCCTGAGCACGCGGCAGCGCACCCCTGCGCTGTACCCCCGAGAGCTGCAGCCGGGGGACACCCGCACGGGGACACAGGGACAGTGTGGGACACAGGGACAGTGCCACCTGGGACAGTGCACCAGGGACAGTGCGCACCATGGGACAGTGCACCCACTGGCCTGCCCCCGAGAGCTGCAGCCGCGGGACCACGCCTGGGGACACAGGGACGTGTGGGACAGTGGGGACAGTGCCACCCTCTGCGCCTGTCCCCGGGCTTGCACCGCGGGACCACGGCTGGGGACACAGGGACAGTGTGGGCACAGTGCCACCCCTGCGCTGTCCCACGGAGCTGCAGGCCCACGGGGGACCCACCCTGGGGGACACATGGGACAGTTGGGACACAGGGCGTGTGGGGACACGGCCACCCCTGCGCCTGTCCCCCCGGAGAGTGCAGCCCGCGGGGGACACCCGCTGGGGACACAGGGACACCAGGGGCTGTGCCACCCCTGGCCTGCCCCCCGAGGCTGCAGGCCCGCGGGGACCCACGCCTGGGGACACCATGGGGACACAGGGACAGTGTGGGGACACAGGGACAGTGTGGGGACAGTGCCACCATGGGGACCAGTGCACCCCTGCGCCTGTCCCCCGAGGCTGCAGCCGCGGGGACCAGCCTGGGGACACAGGGACAGTGTGGGGACACAGGGACAGTGTGGGGACAGTGCCACCCCCTGCGCCTGTCCCCCCGAGAGCTGCAGCCCGCGGGGACCCACGCCTGGGGACACAGGGACAGTGTGGGGACACAGGGACAGTGCCACCCCCTGCGCCTGTCCCCCCGAGAGCTGCAGCCCGCGGGACCAGGGCTGGGGACACCAGGGGACAGTGTGGGACAGTGTGGGACAGTATGGGACAGCTGGGGACATAATGGGAACACAATGGGACACATGGGAGACCAGGGGACACCATGGGGACACAATGGGGACAGCACGGGACACTATGGGGACACAATGGGGAACAATGGGACACCATGGGCGTAATGGGGACACGTAGGACACCTTGGGACACTTGGGACACTTGGGCACACTGGGACACATGGGGACACCATGGGACACATGGGGACACCTTGGGGACACCATGGGGACACGTGGGACACCTTGGGGACACATGGGGAATATTGGGACATGTGGGACACCGTGGGAACACAATGGGAACAAATGACCCTTGGGACACCAGGGACACTAGGGGACATAATGGGGACACATTGGGGACACAATTTTCATCTGCCAGGGGTACACCCTGCTGTACCTGTGTCATGGAACACAGGGGACACATGGGACACGGGGACACATGGGGATCACTAGGGACACTAGTGGACATAATGGGGACAAATGGGGACACCTGGAGACATAATGGGGACACCTTGGAGGACATAATGGGGACACCAGGGGACATAATGGAACACAATGGGGACACTATGGGGACACAATGGGGACACAATAGGGACACCATGGGGACACCTTGGGGACACCTGGGACATCAGGGGACATAATGGGGACACATTGGGGACACCATGGGACACAATGGGACACATGGGACACCACGGGGACAGCACGGGGACACTATGGGACACATAGGGAAACAAGGGACATAATGGGGACACCATGGGGACACAATGGGGACAGCACGGGGATACATGGGGACACAACGGGGACACCATAGTGACAGTTGGGGACACCATGGGGACACCGTGGGACACCGTGGGGGACCCATGTGGACACAATGGGGACACTAAGGGACACACTGGTTCACTAGGGGGACACAATGGGGACACAATGGGGACACCGTGGGGACACCTTGGGGACACCTTGGGGACACCTTGGGGACACCGTGGGGACACTATGGGGACACCATGGGGACACCATGGGGACACTGTGGGGACACATGGGACACATTGGGGACACCGTGGGGGACCCGTGGGGACACTGTGGGGACACGTGGGACACCATGGGGACACAATGGGGACATAATGGGGACACAATGGGGACACAATGAGGACATAATGGGGACACCATTGAGACACCATGGGGACAGCATGGGGACACCTTGGGGACACTATAGGGAAACAATGGGGACATAATGGGGACATATTGGGGACATAATGGGGACACAATAGGGACACCATGGGGACACCGTGGGGACACCTTGGGGACACTATGGGGACACAATGGTGACACAATGGGGACACCATGGGGATGTATGGGGACACCATGGGGACACGTGGGACACCGTGGGGACACTATAGGGATACTATGGGGACACAATGAGGACATGATGGGGACACATGGGGACACAATGGGGACACCTTGGACACAATGGGGACACCTGGGGACACAATGGGGACACATTGGGGACACAATTTTCTCTGCAGGGGGACACCTGCTGTACCTGTGTCATAGGAACAGCAGGGGACACCGTGGGGACACCATGGGGACACACTGGGGTCACTATGGGGACACTAAGTGGACATAATGGGGACATAATGGGGACACCTTGGGGACACATTGGGACACCTTGGGACACCACTAGGGACACCTGGGGACACCATGGGGACGTATGGGGACATCGTAGGGACACCATGGGGACACACTGGGAACACAATGGGAACACAATGGGGACACCTTGGGGACACAACAGCGACACTGTGGGACACTGCAGGGGACACCATGTGGACACAATGGGGACACTAAGTGGACACACTGGTAGTCACTATGGGGACACAATGGGGACACAATGGGGACACAATGGGGACACCGTGGGGACACCATGGTGACACCTTGGGGACACCTTGGGGACAGTATGGGGACAGTATGGGGACATAATGGGGACACCTTGGGGACACCATGGGGACAGTGTGGGGACAGTATGGGGACATAATGGGGACACCTTGGGGACACCATGGGACACAATGGGGACACCATTGAGACACCACGGGGACAGCACGGGGACACTATGGGGACACTATAGGGAAACAATGGGGACATAATGGGGACACAATGGGGACACCATGGGGACACAATGGGGACAGCATGGGGATACTATGGGGACACAACGGGGACACCATAGGGACAGTTTGGGGACACCATGGGGACACCGTGGGGACACCGTGGGGACACCATGGGGACACAATGGGGACACTAAGTGGACACACTGGTAGTCACTATGGGGACACAATGGGGACACAATGGGGACACAATGGGGACACAGTGGGGACACCATGGGACACCTTGGGGACACCATGGGGACACAATGGGAACAAGGGGAACCTTGGGGAACATGGGACATAATGGGGACACAATGAGGACATAATGGGGACACCATTGAGGACACCATGGGGACAGCATTGGGGACACCATGGGACAACTGCAGGGATACTATGGGACACATGGGAACACCTTGGGGATACAACGGGACACTTAATGGGACACAATGGGGACACCATGGGGACACAATGGGGACACATAGGGACACATGAGGACATGGGGACACTAGGGGACACCATGGGGACATATGGGGACATAATGGGGACACCATGGGGACATATTGAGGACACCATGGGGACAGCACGGGGAACTATGGGGACAAATGGGGACACAATGGGGACACAATAGGACACCATGGGGACACTACATGGGGACATAATGGGGACACAATGGGGACACAATGAGGACATCGATGGGGACACTTGGGGACACCATGGGTGACACCGTGGGGACACTATATGGGGTACATGGGGACACAATGGGAACACTTGGGGATACAACTGGGCACTTATGGGGACACATGGGGACAACAATGGGGACACCGGGGACAACCGGGGACACATTGGGGACATATTGGGGACAATTGGGGACACCTTGGGGACACATTGGGGACACATTGGGGACACGTGCCGTACCTGTGTCGTAGCCCTGCGGCAGGTGCTGCGCCCAGTCGTGCACCCCCGCGCGCCGCGCCGCCGCCACCACCGCTGTCCCCTCCCTGTGTCCCCAACCCAGGCGGATGTTGGCACTGAGGGTCCGGGACAGCAGCGACGGGCTCTGCAGGACACCGGCCACCTGCGGGGACATGGGGACAGCGTCAGGAGGGGCGGACACGAGGGGCACCGCGAGGACACGGGCACCTCGGGGCTGGGGACAGCGTCAGGAGGGGACACTGCAGGACACCGGCCACCTGCGGGGACATGGGGACAGCGTCAGGGGGGCAGGGACACGGAGGGGACACTGCAGGAACCGGCCACCTGCGGGGACATGGGAGCGTCGGAGGCAGGACAGAGGGAAGAGGGACACTGCAGGACACCGGCCACCTGCGGGGACATGGGGACAGCGTCAGGGGGTCAGGGACAGGAGGGGACACTGCAGGACACCGGCCACCTGCGGGGACATGGGGACAGCGTCAGGAGGGGCAGGGACACGGAGGGGACACTGCAGGACACCGGCCACCTGCGGGGACATGGGGACAGCGTCAGGGGGGGCAGGGACAAGGAGGGGACACTGCAGGACACCGGCCACCTGCGGGACACGGGGACAGCATCAGGAGGGGCAGGGACACAGGGAGGGACACTGCAGGACACCGGCCACCTGCGGGACATGGGGACAGCATCAGGAGGGGCAGGGACAGGAGGGGACACGAGGGGACACCGGCCACCTGGGGGACATGGGGACAGCGTCAGGAGGGGCAGGGACAGGAGGGAGAGGACACTGGCAGGACAGCGTCAGGAGGCCGGCAAGGGACATGCGGACACGTCCACGCAGGGGACAGGGACAGGTAGGGGCAGGGACACGGAGGGGACACGCAGGGACACACGGGGCGGTGGCACGCTGGTGGGCTGGCTGGTGCTCAGGGGTGGCAGTGACAGGCTGGGGGACACGGATGGCAATGGACCGTGGGGACACAGATGGGAATGGGGAGGCGTGGGGACACGGATGGGCAATGGGGGACCTGTTGGGACACGGGATGACAATGGGGCCTGTGGTGGGGGACACAAGATGGCATTGGGGATGGTTGGGGACACGGGATGGCAATGGGGACCTGTTGGGGACACAGGAGACTGGGATGGCACATGGGGATGTGTTGGGGAAAACAGTGACACGGTGGCCATGGCTGTGGGGACAATGGGGCAGCCATGGTGACCCACTGGTGACACTGGGGTGGCACTGGGGACCTGTTGGGGACACAGGATGGCAATGGGGATGTGTTGGGGACACGGGATGGCAATGGGGATGTGTTGGGGAACAATGGGGTTGACACGGTGCATTGGGCTGGTGTGGGACAATGGGGCAGCCATGGTGACCCACTGGTGACACTGGGATAGCACTGGGGACCTGTTGGGGACACAGGATGGCACTGGGGACCTGTTGGGGACACAGGAGTGACCTGGGGGTGGCAATGGGGATGTGTTGGGGACACTGGGTGACACGGTGGCCATGGATGTGGGGACAATGGGGCAGCCATGGTGACCCACTGGTGACACTGGGATAGCACTGGGGACCTGTTGGGGACACGGGATGGCAATGGGGACCTGTTGGGGACACAGGATGGCAATGGGGACGTGTTGGGGACACAGGATGGCAATGGGGACGTGTTGGGGACAATGGGTGACACGGTGGCCATGGCTGTGGGGACAATGGGGTAGCCACAGTGACCCACTGGTGACACTGGGGTGGCACTGGGGACCTGTTGGGGACACAGGATGGCAATGGGGACGTGTTGGGGACACAGGGTGACACGGTGGCCATGGCTGTGGGGACAATGGGGCAGCCATGGTGACCCACTGGTGACACTGGGGTGGCTGTGAAGGGCTGTTGGGGACACAGGATGGCAATGGGGACGTGTTGGGGACACTGGGTGACACGGTGGCCCTGGCTGTGGGGACAATGGGTGACCTGGGGTAGCCATGGTGACCCACTGGTGACACAGGGGTGGAAATCGGGACACGGGGGGTGGCACTGAGGCACCCATTGGTGACACAGGGGTGGCAGTAGAGACCCATTTGGGACAAAGGAGTGACCTGAGGGTGGCAGTGGGGACCTGTTGGGGACAGAGGAGTGACATGGGGACACAATGGAGAGGTTTGGTGACACGGGGACAGCACCAGGGGACGGATGGTGACCAGGGGGTGGCCATGGTGTCCCGTGAGTGTCACCTGTTACAATGCAGGGGTTTGGTGACAGGGGGACAGCACCAGGGGTGGCCATGGTGACCTGGGGCTGTCACCTGTTACAATGCAGGGTGGTTTGGTGACACGGGGACAGCACCAGGAAATGGATGGATGGTGACCAGGGGGTGGCCATGGTGTCCCGTGGGTGTCACCTGTTACAATGCAGGGTGGTTTGGTGACATGGGGAGTGCACCAGGGTGGCCATGGTGACCCGTGGGTGTCACCTGTTACAATACAGGGTGGTTTGGTGACACGGGGACAGCACCAGGGGACGGATGGTGACCCAGGGGTGGCCACGGTGACCCGGGGCTGTCCCGTGAGTGTCACCTGTTACAATGCAGGGGTTTGGTGACAGGGGGACAGCACCAGGGGATGGTTTGGTGACACAGGGATATCATCAGAGGGTGGTTTGGTGACACGGGGAGTGCACCAGGGGACGGATGGTGACCCAGGGGTGGCCATGGTGACCCGGGGTGTCCATCAGTGTCACCTGTTACAATGCAGGGGTTTGGTGACACGGGGACAGCACCAGGGGACGGATGGTGACCGGGGGGTGGCCATGGTGTCCCGTGGGTGTCACCTGTTACAATGCAGGGTGGTTTGGTGACACGGGGACAGCACCAGGGGATGGTTTGGTGACACAGGGATATCATCAGAGGGTGGTTTGGTGACATGGGGAGTGCACCAGGGGACGGATGGTGACCCAGGGGTGGCCATGGTGACCCGGGGCTGTCCCGTCAGTGTCACCTGTTACAATGCAGGGGTTTGGTGACAGGGGGACAGCACCAGGGGACGGATGGTGACCCAGGGGTGGCCATGGTGACCCGTGGGTGTCACCTGTTACAATGCAGGGGTTTGGTGACACGGGGACAGCACCAGGGGACGGATGGTGACCCAGGGGTGTCCCGTGAGTGTCACCTGTTACAATGCAGGGGTTTGGTGACACGGGGAGTGCACCAGGGGTGGCCATGGTGACCCAGGGGTGGCCATGGTGACCCGTGGGTGTCACCTGTTACAATGCAGGGGTTTGGTGACACGGGGACAGCACCAGGGGACGGATGGTGACCCAGGGGGTGGACATGGTGACCCGGGGCTGTCCCGTCAGTGTCACCTGTTACAATGCAGGGGTTTGGTGACAGGGGGACAGCACCAGGGGACGGATGGTGACCCAGGGGTGGCCATGGTGTCCCGTGATTGTCACCTGTTACAATGCAGGGGTTTGGTGACAGGGGGACAGCACCAGGGGATGGTTTGGTGACACAGGGATATCATCAGAGGGTGGTTTGGTGACACGGGAGATGCACCAGGGGATGGATGGTGACCCAGGGGTGGCCATGGTGACCCGGGGCTGTCCCGTGGGTGCCACCTGTTACAATGCAGGGGTTTGGTGACACAGGGAGTGCACCAGGGGACAGATGGTGACCCAGGGGTGGCCATGGTGACCCGGGGGTGTCCCGTGGGTGTCACCTTCTCGCGCAGCGCGGGCTCCGAGCGCGGGTTCAGGGGGGTCCCGTTGAGCAGCACCGTCCCGGCCGCCAGGGGGCGCAGCCCCAGCGCCGCCGCCGCCAGGGAGCTCTTCCCGCCGCCAGGGGGCGCCAGCACGGCCAGGGTCTCGCCGGGGCGCAGCGACAGCGACACCCCCTGGTGGCGGCAACGGGGATCGCACCCGGCACCGCCACGTGTGCCGCGTGTCCCCCCCCTTGTCCCCCCATGTCCCATGTACCCCCATGTCCCCAATGTCCCCCTGTCCCCCCATGTCCCATGTGTCCCAATGTCCCCAGTGTCCCCTTATCCCCCCGTGGCCCCAGTATCCCCTTGTCCCCCCATGTCCCGTGTGTCCCCACGTCCCCAATGCCCCCTTGTCCCCCACTCCCATGTTCCCCAATGTCCCCAGTGTCCCATGTCCCCAATTCCCATGGTCCCATGACACATATCCCCTTGTGCCCCTCCCATGTCCCCATGTCCCCATGTGTCCCAATGTCCTCCCCATGTCCCCAATGTCCCCCTGTCCCCCCATGTCCCATGTGTCCCCATGTCCCATTGTCCATGTCCCCCCATGTCCCCAATGTCCCCGTCCCCCATGTCCCATGTGTCCCAATGTCCTCCCTATGTCCCCAATGTCCCCCTGTCCCCCATGTCCCATGTGTCCCAATGTCCTCCCCATGTCCCCAATGTCCCCCTGTCCCCCCATGTCCCATGTGTCACCATGTCCCCAATATCCCCTTGTGCCCCTATCCCATATCCCCCAAGTTCCATGTTTCCCCATGTCCTCCCCATGTCCCCAATGTTTCCCCCCATGTCCCCCATGTCCCCAGTGTTCCCTTTTCCCCCATGTCCTATGTCCCCCCATGTCCCCCCATGTCCCTTGTCCCTAATGTCCCCTTGTCCCCCCCATGGCCCCAATGTCCCCATGTACCCCATGTCCCCCCTTGCCCCTGTACCCATGTCCCCCCTTGTCCCCCCATATCCCCCCATGTCCCCCCATGTCCCTTGTCCCCCATGTCCTTCCCATGTCCCCAATGTCCCCTTGTCCCCCCACGTCCCAAGTCCCCCCATGTCCCCAATGTCCCCTTGTTCCCCCAAGCCCCATGTTTCCCCATGTCCTCCTCATGTCCCCAATGTCACCTTGTCCCCACATGTCCCCCCATGTCCCCGTGTCCCCGCACCTTGAGGACGGGCTCGGAGCGCCCCGGGTAGGACATCCAGACGTCCTTGAGGCACAGCCCCGGCGTGCCCGCGGTGTCACAGCCCCGGGGTGGCACAGGTGACGGTGGCCTGGGGTGCCACTGGCTGCCAGCAGCAGCAGGGTCAGAGGAGCAACGGCCTTGGCCAGGATGGGGGTACAGCAGGTGGCTGGGACACGGGACATGGGGACATGGGGGACACGGGGTGACATAGGTGACTGACATGGGGACATGGGGTGACATGGGGTGACAAGGGACATTGGGGACATGGGGTGACATGGGGTGACAAGGGACATTGGGGACATGGGGACATGGGGACATGGGGTGACATGGGGTGACATGGGGTGACAAGGGACATTGGGGACATGGGGTGACAAGGGACATTGGGGACATGGGGTGACATGGGGTGACATGGGGTGACAAGGGACATTGGGGACATGGGGACATGGGGGTGACAAGGGACATTGGGGACATGGGGACATGGGGTGACATGGGGACATGGGGGAGCAATGGCATGGCCGGGGGACATGGGAGGACTTGGGGGACACAAGGGACATGGGGACATGGGGACATGGGGACAGTGGGACACGGGGGAGCTATGGCATGGCCAGGGGACACAAGGGACATGGGGACATGGGGACAGTGGGACATGGGCGCTGATGGGGACATGGGGACATGAGGTGACATGGGGGAGCGATGGCATGGCCAGGGGGACACAAGGGACATTGGGGACATGGGGACAGTGGGACATGGGGAGTGATGGCATGGCCTGGGGGACACAAGGGACATGGGGACACAGGAGACAGTGGGACATGGGGACATGGGGGAGCGATGGCATGGCCGGGGGACATGGGAGGACTTGGGGGACACAAGGGACATTGGGGACATGGGGACATGGGACAGTGGGGACATGGGGACATGGGGACAGTGGGACATGGGGAGCTATGGCATGGCCTGGGATCACAAGGGACATTGGGATATGGGGACAGGGACATGGGCTGAGGCGACAGGTGACATGAGGTGACATGGGGGAGCGATGGCATGGCCTGGGGACACAAGGGACATGGGGACATGGGGTGATGCATGGCCTGGGGACACAGGTGACATTGGGACACAGGAGACAGTGGGACACGGGGGAGCTATGGCATGGCCTGGGGACACAAGGGACATTGGGGACATGGGGACGTGGGGGAGTGATGGCATGGCCTGGGGGACACAAGGGACATTGGGGACACAGGAGACAGGGACACAGGCAGGAGAACATGGGGACATCACCGTGAGCACGTGGGGACATGGTGAGGTGACACAGGGAGCGGGGTTGGGGACAGAGTGGGGACGAGACAGGACACGCCGGGGACACGCCCAGGCCACGTTTGTCACCTCCATGGCGCGGGTGAAGCTCAGCTGGCACATGAGGACGGTGACAAGCTCGCCGCGGGTGACACTGCCCGCGGCCACCAAGCGTCCCCCCAGGAAGAGCAGCGCCAGCTTCAGGGCCAGGGCAGGGAACTGGGGACAAGGGACACGGGGACACGCACAGGGTGTCACCCCAGCGTCCTGTCACCGCGTGTCCCCAGCCCCGTGCCACCGCGTCCCCTTCCCCAGGACACCCATGGCCGTGCTCCTCGAGACAAGGCCACCACGTTTGGCCATGTCCCCTGGTCACACACTGCTGCCCCCCCCCCATGCCACCATGTCCCTGTGTCCCCATGTCCCCTTGTCACTGTGTCCCCTGGTCACACACTGCTGCCCGTGTGCTGCCACCCCCCATGCCACCATGTCCCTGTGTCCCCATGTCCCCCTTGTCACTGTGTCCCCTGTCACACATGCTGCCGTCCCACCCCATGCCACCATTCCTGTGTCCCCATGTCCCTGTCCACTGTGTCCGTCACACCTGTCCCACTGTCCTGCCACCATCCCGTGCCCCAATCCATGTCCCCATGTTCCCAATGTCCCCATGTCCATCCCCATTGTCCCCATGCCCCCGTGCCACCATGTCCTCAGTGTCCCCGTATGTCCCCATGTCCCCAGTGTCCCCATTGTCCCCGTGCCACCATCCCGTGTCCCCATTCCATGTCCCCATGCAGATCCCCGTGTCCCCAGTCGTGCCACCATCCCCAATGTCCCCAGTGTCCCCATGTCCCCGTGCCACCATCCCCGTGTCCCCAATGTCCCCATGTCCCAAGCCTGTCCCAGTGTCCCATGCCCGCCCATTGTCCCCATGTCCCCATTGTCCCGCCCATTGTCCCGTCCCACCATCCCGTCCCCAGTGTCCCCATGGTCCCCATGCCCCATTGCATGTCCCCAATGCCCCCAGTTGTCCCCAATGCCCATGTCCCCATGTCCCCAATTTGTCCCATGTCCCAGTGTCCCCAGTATCCCCATGTCCCCAATGTCCCCATTGTCCCTAATGCTCCCAGTGTCCCATTGTCCCCATTGTCCCCAATGTCCCCAATGTCCCCAGTGTCCCCAATGTCCGTCCCAATGCCCCAGCCAGGGGTCCCCCATGTCCCATGCCCCCAGTGTCCCCAATGTCCCCATGTCCATGCCCCATGTCCCCAATGTCCCCATGTCCCCCATGTCCCATGTCCCCAATGTCCCCATTGTCCCCAGTGTCCCCGTGTCCCCAGTGTCCCCAATGCCCTCAGTATCCCCATGTCCCCATGTCCCCAATGCCCCCATTGTCCCTAATGCTCCCAGTGTCCCCAATGTCCCCAACGTCCCCAATTCCCCAATGTCCCCAGTGTCCCCATGTCCCCGTACCCCGCTGGCCCACAGCCCGGCACGCGTAGGCCATGCCCTCGCGTGCTCCAGCCCGGTGTCCCCTGCCCCATCCCTTTGTCCCCAGTGTCCCCAATGTCTCCATGTCCCCCGTGTCCCCAATGTCCCCAATGTCCCCAGTGTCCCCATGTCCCCGTATCCCCATGTCCCAATGCCCCCATTGTCCTAATGCCCAGTGTCCCATTGTCCCCATTGTCCCCAATGTCTCCAATGCTCCCAGTGTCCCATTGTCCCCAGTGTCCCCATGTCCCCAGTGTCCCCAGTGTCCCCCATGTCTCCAATGCCCCCATTGTCCCCATTGTCCCCAATATCCCCAATGTCCCCAGTGTCCCCATGTCCCCGTACCCCGCTGGCCCACAGCCCGGCCGCGTAGGCCAGCGCCTCGCGCTGCTCCAGCCGGTGTCCCTGTGCCAGGTGGCGCCGGACGCGCTCGGTGGCGCCGCCCTCGTGGCCGAAGGCCCGAACTGTCCCCATGGCCCCCAGCGCCTCCAGGGCCACCGCCGTGGTGCCGGCCTGGGCCGCGCGCACCTGCCGGGCCAGCTCCTGGGGACATTGGGGACAATGGGGACAATGGGTGACACAATGGGGACATGGGGGACAATGGGGACACGGGGACAATGGGGGACAATGGGGACACGGTGGACACAGGGTACACTACGGGGGCAATGGGGACACTGGGGACACTGGGTGACACACTGGGGTCACTGGGACAATGGGGGACAATGGGTTCACTGGGGAAAAGGGGGGGGACAGGGGTCACAATGGGGACAAGGGGGACAGGGGGACAATGGGGACACTGGCACCTGCCGCGCCAGCTCCTGGGGACACGGGGACAATGGGGACAATGGGGGACACGGGGGACAATGGAGACAATGGGTGACAATGGGTGACAACAGGTGACAATAGGAACACTGGGGACACGGGGACAATGGGGACAATGGGGACACGGGGGCAAGGGGGACAATGGGACACGGCACTGCCGCGCAGCTCCTGGGGACACGGGACATGGGGACAATGGTACCCGGGGACAATGGGACACAGGGGACACGGGGACAATGGGGGCAAGGGGACACGGGGGCAAGGGGGCAATGGGGACAATGGGTACAGGGGGACAGGGGGCACACTGGGGACAATGGGGGACACTGGGGGCAAGGGGGACATGGGGACACGGGGACACTGGGGACAATGGGGACACGGGGACAATGGGACAAGGGGACACTGGGGACACTGGCACCTGCCGCGCCAGCCCTGGGGACAGGGGACAGTGGGGGACAATGGGGACAATGGGGACACAGGGGACACAGGGGGCAAGGGGGACAATGGGGACAGGGGACATGGGGGACAATGGGGACAAGGGGGACAATGGGGGCAATGGGACAATGGGGACACTGGCACCTGCTGCGCCAGCTCCTGGGGACACGGGGACAATGGGTGACACACTGGGGACACGGGGGGCAAGGGGGACAATGGGGGACAATGGGGACAATGGGGACAAGGGGGACAGGAGGTCACACTGGGGACAAGGGGGACATGGGGGTCACCATGGGGATACCCTGGGTGACACTGGCACCTGCCAGGCCAGCTCCTGGGGACACGGGGACAATGGGGGACAATGGGGACACTGGGGACAAGGGGGACACGGGGGACAATGGGGGACAATGGGGGACAATGGGGACAATGGGGACACGGGGGACATGGGGGACATGGGGGACACTGGCACCTGCCGCGCCAGCTCCTGGGGACACGGGGACAATGGGGGACAATGGGGACATGGGGGACAATGGGGACAAGGGAGACAGGGAGTCGCACTGGGGACAAGGGGGACACTGTGTGACACTGGGTGACACTGGGGACACACAGGGGACAATGGGGTCACTGTGGGGCCGCCACAAGGATTTGGGGACACAGGGTGGGTGGGACAGGGGATGACCACAGGGTCACCAGGGGGTCATGAGGGGACAGGGAAGCCACCTCAGGGTCACCATGGGGACAGGGAGGCAACACCGGTGACACAGAGGTGACAAAGGGCACACAGAGATGACAATGGGGACACAGAGGTGACACTGGTGACACAGAGGTGACAATGAGCACACAGAGGTGACACTGGGCACACAGAGGTGACAAAGGGCACACAGAGGTGACACTGGTGACACAGAGGTGACCGCGGTGACACAGAGGTGACAAAGGGCACACAGAGGTGACACTGGTGACACGGAGGTGACACTGAACACACAGAGGTGACCCCGGTGACACGGAGGTGACACTGAGCACACAGAGGTGACCCCAGTGACCCCGGTGACACGGAGGTGACAAAGGGCACACAGAGGTGACACTGGTGACACGGAGGTGACACTGGTGACACAGAGGTGACACTGAGCACACAGAGGTGACACTGGTGACACAGGTGACACAGAGGTGACACTGGTGACCCCGGTGACACGGAGGTGACAAAGGGCACACAGAGGTGACCCCAGTGACCCCAGTGACACGGAGGTGACTCCGGTGACACAGAGGTGACAAAGGGCACACAGAGATTACACCGGTGACCCCGGTGACACTGAGCCCACAGAGGTGACACGGAAGTGACCCTGGTGACCCCGGTGACACGGAGGTGACAAAGGGCACACAGAGGTGACACTGGTGACCCCGGTGACACAGAGGTGACCCCGGTGACACGGAGGTGACAAAGGGCACACAGAGGTGACACTGGTGACGCCGGTGACACAGAGGTGACACTGAGCACACAGAGGTGACACTGGTGACATGGAGGTGACAGAGGGTACACAGAGGGGACAAAGGGCACACAGAGGTGACACGGAGGTGACCCCGGTGACACGGAGGTGACACTGAGCACACAGAGGTGACCCCGGTGACACGGAGGTGACAAAGGGCACACAGAGGTGACACCGGTGACACCGGTGACACGGAGGTGACACTGAGCACACGGAGGTGACAGAGGGCACACAGAGATGACACTGGTGACCCCGGTGACACTGAGCCCACAGAGGTGACATGGAGGTGACCCTGGTGACCCTGGTGACACTGAGCCCACAGAGGTGACACGGAGGTGACCCTGGTGACCCCGGTGACACGGAGGTGACAAAGGGCACACAGAGGTGACACTGAGCACACAGAGGTGACCCCGGTGACACAGAGGTGACAGAGGGTACACAGAGGGGACAAAGGGCACACAGAGGTGACACTGGTGACACCGGTGACACAGAGATGACCCCGGTGACACAGAGATGACACTGAGCACACAGAGGTGACCCCGGTGACACGGAGGTGACACAGGGCACACAGAGGTGACAAAGGGCACACAGAGGTGACACGGAGGTGACAAAGGGCACACAGAGGTGACACTGAGCACACAGAGGTGACAGAGGGTACACAGAGGTGACAAAGGGCACACAGAGGTGACACGGAGGTGACACGGCCGTACCTGCTGCACCCGGGCCACGGCGCGCGGCAGCAGCAGCAGCAGCGGCAGCGCCAGCGCCGTCAGCAGCCCCAGCGCCGGCGACAGCCAGGCCACGGCCGCCAGCAGCGCCAGCGCCCGCGCCAGCGCCCACAGCGCCGGCACCAGCGCGTCCGCCAGCGCCGCGTGCGCCGCCTCCGCGTCCCCGGTCACCCGCGCCGCCACCGCGCCCGCCGTGTCCCCCAGGCCAACGCCGGGCACGTCCCCGCGCAGCACCGCGGCCACCGCGCCGCGCTGCAGCCGCGCCCGCGCCCGCGACAGCGCCAGCGCCGCCGCCGAGTCGCAGGCGAGCTCCGACAGCGCGCTGCGGGGACGGACAGATGGACGGACACACGGACAGACGGACAGAGAAATGAAAAATACGGTGGTTATTTTAGGGGAAAAACAAGGGTTTCAGAATCGTGGGGGAGGTCACAGGGGTCGAGCACCGCGGCCACCGCGCCCGCGACAGCACCGAATCGCAGCTGAGCTCCGACAGCGCGCTGCGGGGACAGACGGATGGACAGACAGACGGACGGACAGACAGAGGGAGGGGGGAGAAATGAAAAATATGATGGTTATTTTAGGGGAAAAAACAAGGGTTTCAGAATCGCAGCGGTGGTCACAGCGCCGCTGCCGAGCTCCGACAGCGCGCTGCGGGGACGGACAGACGGACGGACGGACAGAGAAATGAAAAATATTATGGTTATTTTTAGGGGAAAAAAAAGGGTTTCAGAATCGCGGCGGTGGTCACAGCGCCGCCGCCGAGTCGCAGGCGAGCTCCGACAGCGCGCTGCGGGGACAGACGGATGGACAGACAGACGGACAGACGGACAGAGAGAGAGGGGGAGAGATGAAAAATATGACGGTTATTTTCGGGGGGAATAAAAAAGGGTTTCAGAATTGCGGCGGTGGTCACAGCGCCGCCACCGAATCGCAGCCGAGCTCCGACAGCGCGCTGCGGGGACGGACAGACGGACGGACACACGGACAGACGGACAGACAGACAGAAGAGAAATGAAAAATACTATGGTTACTTTGGGGGAAAAAAAAAAAAATAGTGGCGGCGGTCACAGGGGTCGAGCACCCGCGACAGCGCCAGCGCCGCCGCCGAGTCGCAGCCGAGCTCCGACAGCGCGCTGTGGGGACGGACAGACAGACGGACAGACGGACAGACGGACAGAGGGACAGAGAGAGAGGGGGAGAGATGAAAAATATGACGGTTATTTTAGGGGGAAAAAAAAGGGTTTCCGAATTGTGGGAGCGGTCACGGGGGTCGAGCACCGCGGCCACCGCGGCCACCGCGCCCGCGACAGCGCCGAATCACAGCCGAGCTCCGACAGCGCGCTGCCGGGGACGGACAGACGGACGGACACACGGACAGACAGACGGACAGAGGGAGAGGGGAGAGACATGAAAAATATGACGGTTATTTTGGGGGGAAAAAACAAGGGTTTCAGAATCGCGGCGGTGGTCACAGCGCCGCCACCGAATCGCGCTGCGGGGACAGACAGACGGACAGATGGACAGACAGACAGACGGACAGAGAAATGAAAAATATGGTGGTTATTTTGGGGGAATAAAAAAGGGTTTCAGAATTGTGGGGGCGGCCACCGCGCCCGCACCCGCGACAGCGCCAAATCACAGCCGAGCTCCGACAGCGCGCTGTGGGGACGGACAGACAGACGGACAGATGGACGGACAGACAGACGGACGGACAGACGGACAGAGAAATGAAAAATATGATGGTTATTTCTGGGGGGGAAGCAAGAATTCAACCCATCCGCTACAACCCAGAAGTTGGAACGCGGGGTGCAAACGCGCCGCTCTTGCTATAAACAAAAAAAAATCTGCCAAATTTTCTTTTTTTGGGGGGAAAAAAAAGGGGGAATCCACAAAATCGGAGGGTTTTGGGAGCGAAAGGCAGGCCCCAGAGAGCAGAGCTAAAGCAGCAGCCACGGGTTAAGTCAGCAGAAAAATGATGTAAAAAATAGGAAAGTAACGACAAATATAAAATAAAAAATTAACAACAACGGCCTGTGTATTAACGCTTGTCTGAGCAGCTCTCTGAGCTGCAGAACGTTTATCTGGCAGCATCAAAAATCTGACAATTATTTTGGGGAAAAAAAAAGGGTTTCAGAACCGTGAGGGTGCTCACAGGGGTCTCGTGTTGGAGGAGGAGAATTTGACGCCGTAATTCTGAATTCTTGATTTGTTATTTTATGATATATATCACATTAAAACTGTACGGAAAGAAGTACTGATGAAATCCTTTCTTAGGATTTCAGTACAGTTTTAATTAAAGGCATTTAAAGGAGAAAAGTCTCTTTCCCTGTGTATTTCAGTGATCACTGCCTTTAATAATTACTTAATATAATTACTTAGTTACTTAATATAATTTTTACTTAATATAATTATTATTTACTTAATATCATTTTTAATTAATATAATTTTTAATTAATATAATTTTTAATTAATATAATTATTACTTAATATAATTACTTAATAATTACTTAATGCAATTAATTAATAATCACTTTCAATAAAGGCATTAAAAGGAGATAAAGCCTCCTGCCCTGTTTATTTCAGTGATCACTGCCTTTAATAATTACTTAATATAATTACTTAATTACTTAATATAATTTTTACTTAATATAATTATTATTTACTTAATATAATTTTTAATTAATGTAATTATTACTTAATATAATTACTTAATATAATTAATTAATAATCACTTTCAATAAAGGCATTAAAAGGAGATAAATCCCCTGCCCTGTTTATTGCACTGATCATGTTTAATAAAGGCATTAACATGAGAAAAATCTAATGCCCTGTTTATTTCAGTGATCACTTTTAATAAAGACTTTTAATAAGTAATTAATTAATAAACAATTAATTATTATAATAGTTAGTTAATAAAAACTAATAATTAATAAACAATTAACTTTTTAATAAACATTAAGAGGGGAAAAATCTCCTGCCCTATTTCAGTGATCACTTTTAATAAAGACATTTAAAGGAGAAAAAATCTAATGCCCTGTTTATTTCAGTGATCATGTTCAATAAAGGCATTAACATGAGAAAAATCTAATTTCCTGTTTATTTTCAGTGATCACTTTCAATAAAGGCATTAAAAGGAGATAAATCCCCTGCCCCGTTTATTTCAGTGATCTCATTTAATAAACACACCAAAAGGAGAAAAAATCTAATGTCCTGTTTATTTCAGTGATCACTTTTAATAAAGGCATTAAAAGGAGAAAAATCCCCTGCCCTGTTTATTTCAGTGATCACTTTTAATAAAGGCATCAAAAGGAGAAAAAGTCCCTGCCCTATTTCAGTGATCACCTTTAATAAAGTGTGTTAATGTTAATAAACATTAAGAGGAGAAAAATCTCCTGCCCTATTTCAGTGATCACTTTTAATAAAGGCATTAAAAGGAGATAAATCCCCTGCCCCGTTTATTTCACAGACCATTTTTAATAAAGGCATTTAAAGGAGAAAAATCTAATTTCCTGTTTATTTTATTGATCTCATTTAATAAAGACATCAAAAGGAGATAAAACCTCCTACTCTGTTTATTGCACTGATCACTTTTAATAAAGGCATTAACATGAGAAAAATCTAATGCCCTGTTTATTTCACTGATCTCATTTAATAAAATCATTAAAACCAGATAAATCCCCTGCCCCGTTTATTTCACTGATCACATTTAATAAAGGCACTAAAACCTGATAAATCTCCTGCCCCGTTTATTTCACTGATCTCATTTAATAAAGGCATTAAAAGGAGATAAATCCCCTGCCCCGTTTATTTCACTGATCTCATTTAATAAAGGCATCAAAAGGAGAAAAAGTCTCTTCTCCTGTTTATTTCATTGATCACTTTTAATAAAGGCATCAAAAGGAAAAAAAAACTAATGTCCTGTTTATTTCACTGATCACCTTTAATAAAGTGTGTTAATGTTAATAAACATTAAGAGGAGAAAAATCTCCTGCCCTATTTCAGTGATCACTTTTAATAAAGGCATTAAAAGGAGAAAAGTCTCTTTTCCTGTTTATTTCAGTGATCACATTTAATAAAGGCATTAACATGAGAAAAATCTAATTTCCTGTTTATTTCATTGATCACTTTTAATAAAGGCATCAAAAGGAGATAAAACCTCCTACTCCGTTTATTGCACTGATCATTTTTAATAAAGGCATTAACATGAGAAAAATCTAATTTCCTGTTTATTTTCAGTGATCACTTTCAATAAAGGCATTAAAAGGAGATAAAACCTCCTACTCTGTTTATTGCACTGATCATTTTTAATAAAGGCATTAACATGAGAAAAATCTAATGCCCTGTTTATTTCACTGATCACTTTTAATAAGTAATTAATTAATAAACAATTAACTATTATAATAGTTAATTAGTAAAAATTAATAATTATTAAATAATTAACTTTTTAATAAACATTAGGAGGAGAAAAATCTCCTGCCCTATTTCAGTGATCACTTTTAATAAAGGCATTAAAATGAGAAAAATCCTCCTACTCTGTTTATTTCACTGATCATGTTTAATAAAGGCATTAACATGAGAAAAATCCCCTGCCCTGTTTATTTCACTGATCTCATTTAATAAAATCATTAAAACCAGATAAATCCCCTGCCCCGTTTATTTCACTGATCACTTTTAATAAATTCATTAAAGCCAGATAAACCCCCTGCCCGTCGGTGTCACCCACCTGGCGAGCCCCACCAGCAGCAGGGGCCCCACGGCGCCCGCGGGCTCCTCGTCCTGTGCCACCCTGTCGGTGACCCGGCCGGTGAAATAGGGGGCGGCCACCTCACCTGCGGGGACACGGCCCGGGGTCACCCCACGGCTGGACCGGGGGCGGGGAGCAACCCCAAAATTGTGTGATCGGCCCCAAAATCGGGTCCTGATTCCCCAAATTGGGGCTCAGAACCTCTAAATTGGGTCCTGAGCAATCCCAAAATTGTGTGATCGGCCCCAAAATCGGATCTTAAATCCACAAACCGGGGGCTCAGAACCTCTAAATTGGGTCCTGATCAATCCCAAATTGTGTGATCGGCCCCAAAATCGGATCCTGATTCCCCAAATTGGGGGCTCAGAACCTCTAAATTGGGTCCTGTTATATCCAAAGGATCCCAAATCCCCTCAAATCGGATCCTGACCAATCCCAAAATTGTGTGATTGGCCCCAAAATCAGATCCTGATTCCCCAAATTGGGGGCTCAGAACCTCTAAATTGGGTCCTGACCCATGA
This sequence comes from Zonotrichia leucophrys gambelii, assembly GCF_028769735.1. Lineage (NCBI taxonomy): Eukaryota > Metazoa > Chordata > Aves > Passeriformes > Passerellidae > Zonotrichia > Zonotrichia leucophrys. The sequence continues at coordinate 46,292 of NW_026992322.1, read as the reverse complement.
ACGGGTCAGGAGGGTTTGAGGGACCCCTCAAATCGATCCTGACCATTCCCAAAATTGTGTGTCGAGCCCCAAAACTGGATCCTGATTCCCCAAACCGGGTGCTCAAAACTTCTAAATTGGGTCCTGACCCCTCAAATTGGTTTCTGACCTCGCTCAAATCAGATTCTGCCTCCCCCAAATTGGGTCCTGACCCCTCAAATTGGCCTTGGAACCCCCCAAATTGGGTCCTGGCCCTCCCAGTTATGTCCAAACCCCCAAAATTGGATCCCAAAGCCCCACAAGGGGGTCCTGCCATGTCCAAACCCCCCAAATCAGATCCCAAAGCCCCTCAAAGGGATCCAAACCCCCCAAATTTGATCCCAAAGCCCCTCAAAGGGATCCAAACCCCCCAAATCGGATCCCAAAGCCCCTCATAGGGATCCAAACCCCCCAAATCGGATCCCAAAGCCCCTCAAAGGGATCCAAACCCCCCAAATTTGATCCCAAAGCCCCTCAAAGGGATCCAAACCCCCCAAATCGGACCCCAAAGCCCCTCAAAGGGATCCAAACCCCCCAAAGGGGATCCCAAAGCCCCTCAAAGGGATCCAAACCCCCCAAATTTGATCCCAAAGCCCCTCATAGGGATCCAAACCCCCCAAATTTGATCCCAAAGCCCCTCAAAGGGATCCAAACCCCCCAAATCGGATCCCAAAGCCCCTCAAAGGGATCCAAACCCCCAAATTTGATCCCAAAGCCCCTCAAAGGGATCCAAACCCCCCAAATCGGTTCCCAAAGCCCCTCAAAGGGATCCAAACCCCCAAAGGGGATCCCAAAGCCCCTCAAAGGGGTCCAAAACCCCCAAATTTGATCCCAAAGCCCCTCATAGGGATCCAAACCCCCCAAAGGGGATCCCAAAGCCCCTCAAAGGGATCCAAACCCCCCAAATTTGATCCCAAAGCCCCTCAAAGGGATCCAAACCCCCCAAATCGGATCCCAAAGCCCCTCAAAGGGATCCAAACCCCCCAAATTTGATCCCAAAGCCCCTCAAAGGGATCCAAACCCCCCAAAGGGGATCCCAAAGCCCCTCAAAGGGCTCCTGCCCCCCCGGTCGGGGTCCCCCCGTACCGAGAGCCGAAGCCGACATCAGCTCCCCACCAGCGTCCATCGCCCGCGCTCGGGGCCCAGCAGGGCCAGGAGCCGGCGAATGGGGGAGACAGCATCGGGGACACGGGGACCGGTGGGTTCTGCTGTGTCCGGTGGGTCTCGGTCTGTCCTGCTGGCTCCCGCTCCTGCTCCCGGTTCTTCCCGCCGGTGGTTCCGGGCAGTCCCGGGGGCCCGTGCGGGCCCCGGTGCTGCTCGCAGCGTGTCCCGGTCCGGACCGTGTCGCCCTCGGACGGTCCCGGTGTGGTCCCGATGCCGCCCCGGTCCCTTCCCGGCAGCCGCCGCCGTTTCCCGGAACGCGCGCGCGGGAATCCCGGCACGCCCACGCCTGAAATAACGTCTGTGATTGGTCAAAGCGGAGGTGACATCATCGGTTGCCAGGCAGAGGGGGCTGGAGCGGGTTGAGAGGAGAAAGAGGCGATTCCAAAAGAGGGCGGGGTCTGGGCGGGGTCTGGGCGGGGTCTGGGCGGGAGGGGGCGGGGTCTGGGCGGGAGGAGGCGGGGTCTGGGCGGGAGGAGGCGGGGTCTGGGCAGGAGGAGGCGGGGGCTCGAAAGCGAAACCTTAACGGAGCTTTTGGGAGCTGAACTGGGAGCACTGGTGTGGACTGGTGAGCTCATGGGGATGGACTGGGAGCACTGGTGTGGACTGGGGAGCCGAGAGGGCTGAACTGGGAGCACTGGTGTGGACTGGTGAGCTCAGGGGGATGGACTGGGAGCTCTGGAGTGGACTGGGGAGCTCAGGGAGCTGAACTGGGAGCACCATAGTCTAGACTGGGAGCACTGGTGTGGACTGGTGAGTGCCTCAAGCTGGACTGGGGAGCGCCCCAAGCTGAACTGGGAGCACTGGTGTGGACTGGGGAGCGCCCCAGACTGGACTGGAAACATTGATAGGGACTGGGGATCACTGGTGTGGGCTGGTGAGCTCAGGGGGCTGAACTGGGAGCACTGGTGTGGACTGGGGAGCTCATGGCGGATGGACTGGGAGCACTGGTGTGGACTGGGGAGCCGAGAGGGCTGAACTGGGAGCACTGGTGTGTACAGGGGAGCGCCTTGTGTGGTCTGGGGAGCACCTCAGGCTGAACTGGGAGCACTGGTGTGCACTGGTGAGCTCAGGGGGCTGAACTGGGAGCACTGGTGTGGACTGGTGAGCTCAGGGGACTGAACTGGGAGCACCGTACTCTAGACTGGGAGCACTGGTGTGGACTGGTGAGCTCATGGGCGATGGACTGGGAGCTCTGGAGTCAAGTGGTGAGCACCCCAGGCTGGACTGGGAGCACTGGTGTGGACTGGTGAGTGCCCCAGGCTGGACTGGGAGCACTGGTGCAAATTGGTGAGTGCCCCAGGCTGGACTGGGAGCTCAGGGGGCTGAACTGGGAGCACCACAGTCTGGACTGGGAGCACTATTGTCTAGACTGGGAGCACTGGTGTGGACTGGGGAGCGCCCCAGACCGGACTGGAAACATTGATAGGGACTGGGGAGCACTGGTGTGGACTGGTGAGCTCAGGGGATTGAACTGGGAGCACTGGTGTGGACTGGTGAGTGCCTTGTCTGGACTGGAGAGTGCGCCAGGCTGAACTGGGAGCACTGGTGTGGACTGGTGAGCTCAGGGGGCCAGACTGGGAGCACTGTAGTCTAGACTGGGAGCACTGGTGTGGACTGGTGAGCATCCCAGGCTGAACTGGGAGCACTGGTGCGGATTGGTGAGTGCCCCAGGCTGGACTGGGGAGCTCAGGGAGCTGAACTGGGAGCACCACAGTATAGACTGGGAGCACTGGTGTGAATTGGGGAGTGCCTTGTCTGGACTGGGGAGTGCCCCAAGCTGAACTGGGAGCACTGGTGTGCACTGGTGAGCTCATGGGGCTGGACTGGGAGCACTGGTGTGGACTGGTGAGCTCAGAGGGCTGGACTGGGAGCACTGGTGTGGACTGGTGAGTGCCCCAGGCTGAACTGGGAGCACTGGTGTGGACTGCTGAGCTGAACTGGGACCACTGGTGTGGACTGGAGAGTGCCCCAGGCTGAATTTGGAGCACTGGTGTGGACTGGAGAGCTCAGGGGTATGAACTAGGAGCACTGGTGTGGACTGCTGAGCTCAGGGGGCCAGACTGGTAGCACCATAGTCTGGACTGGGAGCACTATTGTCTAGACTGGGAGCACTGGTGTGGACTGGGGAGCGCCCCAGACTGGACTGGAAACATTGATATGGACTGGGGATCACTGGTATGGACTGGTGAGCTCAGGGCACTGAACTGGGAGCACTGGTGTGGACTGGGGAGTGCCCCAAGCTGGACTGGGAGCACTGGTGTGGACTGGTGAGCTCAGGGAGCTGAACTGGGAGCACCGTAGTCTAGACTGGGAGCACTGGTGTGGACTGGTGAGTGCCCTGTCTGAAATGGGAAGTGCCCCAGGCTGGACTGGGAGCACTGGTGTGGACTGGGGAGCTGAGAGGGCTGAACTGGGAGCACTGGTGTGGACTGGAGAGTGCCCCAAGCTGGACTGGTGAGCTCAGGGGGCTGAACTGGGAGCACCGTAGTCTAGACTGGGAGCACTGGTGTGGACTGGGGAGCATCTCAAACTGAACTGGGAGCACTGGTGTGGACTGGGGAGTGCCCCAGGCTGGACTGGGAGCACTGGTGTGAACTGGTGAGTGCCCCAAGCTGGACTGGAGACATTGATGTGGACTGGGGAGCTGAGAGGGCTGAACTGGGAGCACCGTAGTCTAGACTGGGAGCACTGGTGTGGACTGGGGAGCATCCCAGGCTGGACTGGAAACATTGATATGGACTGGGGTTCACTGGTGTGGACTGGTGAGCTCAGGGGACTGAACTGGGAGCACTGGTGTGGACTGGTGAGCTCAGGGGGCTAAACTGGGAGCACTGGTGTGGACTGGTGAGCACCCCAGGCTGAACTGGGAGCACTGGTGTGAACTGGTGAGCTCAGGGGGCTAAACTGGGAGCACTGGTGTGGACTGGTGAGTGCCCCAGGCTGAACTGGGAGCACTGGTGTGGACTGGAGAGTGCCCCAGGCTGGACTGGTGAGCTCAGGGAGCTGAACTGGGAGCACCATAGTCTAGACTGGGAGCACTGGTGTGGACTGGGGAGCTCAGGGGGCTGAACTGGGAGCACCATACTCTAGACTGGGAGCACTGGTGTGGATTGGGGAGCATCCCAGGCTGAATTGGGAGCACTGGTGTGAACTGGTGAGCTCATGGGGGATGGACTGGGAGCACTGGTGTGGACTGGGGAGCTCAGGGGGTTGAACTGGGAGCACCACAGGCTGAACTGGGAGCACCGTAGTCTAGACTGGGAGCACTGGTGTGGACTGGGGAGTGCCTTGTCTGGACTGTGGAGAGCCGCAGGCTCGACTGGGAGCACTGCTGGGGACTGGTGAGCTCAGGGGATTGAACTGGGAGCACTGGTGTGCACTGGTGAGCTCAGGGGACTGAACTGGGAGCACCCCAGGCTGAACTGGGATCACTGGTGTGGACTGGGGAGCGCCCCAGACTGGACTGGAAACATTGATATGGACTGGGAGCACTGGTGTGGCCTGGTGAGCTCAGGGGGCTGAACTGGGAGCACTGGTGTGGACTGGTGAGCTCATGGCGGATGGACTGGGAGCACTGGTGTGGACTGGTGAGCTCCCCAGGCTGAACTGGGAGCACTGGTGTGGACTGGCGAGTGCCCCAGGCTGGACTGGGAGCACTGGTGTGGACTGGTGAGCTCAGGGGGCCAGACTGGGAGCACTGTAGTCTAGACTGGGACCACTGGTGTGGACTGGAGAGTGCCCGAGGCTGAATTGGGAGCACTGGTGTGGCCTGGTGAGCTCAGGGAGCTGAACTGGGAGCACTGGTGTGAACTGGTGAGCTCAGGGGGTTGAACTGGGAGCACCACAGTCTGGACTGGGAGCACTATTGTCTAGACAGGGAGCACTGGTGTGACTGGGAGCACTGGTGTGAGCTCATGGGGCTGGACTGGGAGCACTGGTGTGGACTGGAGAGTGCCCCAAGCTGGATTGGGAAGTGCCCCAGGCTGAACTGGGAGCACTGGTGTGGACTGGTGAGCTCATGGGGGATGGACTGGGAGCACTGGTGTGGACTGGGGAGCATCCCAGGCTGGACTGGGAGCACTGGCATGGACTGGTGAGTGCCCCAAGCTGGACTGGGGAGCTCAGGGAGCTGAACTGGGAGCACCATGGTCTAGACTGGGAGCACTGGTGTGGACTGGGGAGCTCAGGGGGCCAGACTGGTAGCACCGTACTCTAGGCTGGGAGCACTGGTGTGGATTGGGGAGCATCCCAGGCTGAATTGGGAGCACTGGTGTGAACTGGTGAGCCCATGGGGACTGAACTGGGAGCACTGGTGTGAACTGGTGAGCCCAGGGGGTTGAACTGGGAGCACCACAGTCTGGACTGGGAGCACTATTGTCTAGACTGGGAGCACTGGTGTGAACTGGTGAGCGCCCCAAGCTGGACTGGAGACATTGATGTGGACTGGGGATCACTGGTATGGACTGGTGAGCTCAGGGGGCTGAACTGGGAGCACTGGTGTGGACTGGAGAGTGCCTTGTCTGGACTGGGGAGTGCCCCAGGCTGGACTGGGAGCACTGGTGTGGACTGGTGAGCTGAGAGGGCTGAACTGGGAGCACTGGTGTGGACTGGAGAGTGCCCCAAGCTGGACTGGGGAGCTCAGGGAGCTGAACTGGGAGCACCACAGTCTAGACTGGGAGCACTGGTGTGGACTGGTGAGCTCAGGGGGCTGGACTGGGAGCACTGTAGTCTAGACTGGGAGCACTGGTGTGGATTGGGGAGCATCTCAAACTGAACTGGGAGCACTGGTGTGTACTGGTGAGCTCAGGGGATTGAACTGGGAGCACTGGTGTGGACTGGTGAGCATCCCAGGCTGAACTGGGAGCACTGGTGTGGATTGGTGAGTGCCCCAGGCTGGACTGGGAGCACTGGGATGGATTGGTGAGTGCCCCAGGCTGGACTGGTGAGCTCAGGGGGCTGAACTGGGAGCACCATGGTCTAGACTGGGAGCACTGCTGGGGACTGGTGAGTGCCCCAAGCTGGACTGGAAACATTGATATGGACTGGGGATCGCTGGTGTGGACTGGTGAGCTCAGGGGGCTGAACTGGGAGCACTGGTGTGGACTGGGGTGCTCATGGTGGATGGACTGGGAGCACTGGTGTGGACTGGGGAGCTCATGGGAATGGACTGGGAGCACTGGTGTGTACAGGGGAGCGCCTTGTGTGGACTGGGGAGCACCTCAGGCTGAACTGGGAGCACTGGTGTGCACTGGTGAACTCAGGGGGATGGACTGGGAGCTCTGGACAGGACTGGGAACTCAGGGGGCTGAACTGGGAGCACTGGTGTGGACTGGTGAGCACCCCAGGCTGAACTGGGAGCACTGGTGCGGATTGGTGAGTGCCCCAGGCTGGACTGGGGAGCTCAGGGAGCTGAACTGGGAGCACCACAGTATAGACTGGGAGCACTGGTGTGAACTGGGGAGCATCCCAGGCTGAATTGGGAGCACTGGTGTGAACTGGTGAGCTCATGGGGACTGAACTGGGAGCACTGGTGTGAACTGGTGGGCCCAGGGGGTTGAACTGGGAGCACCACAGTCTGGACTGGGAGCACCATGGTCTAGACTGGGAGCACTGGTGTGGACTGGGGAGTGCCCCAGGCTGGACTGGAAACATTGATATGGACTGGGGATCACTGGTGTGGACTGGTGAGCTCAGGGGGCTGAACTGGGAGCACTGGTGTGAACTGGTGAGCTCAGGGGATTGAACTGGGAGCACTGGTGTGGACTGGTGAGCACCCCAGGCTGAACTGGGAGCACTGGTGTGGACTGGTGAGCACCCCAGGCTGAACTGGGAGCACTGGTGTGCACAGGGCAGCGCCCCAGTCCTAACTGGTTTTAACTGGTGTCTCCACAGGCTGTTGCTCATTCCCCAGGAGCCCCACAGGAGCACTGTCCGTACCGGTCCCGCCATGGCGCTGCCGCCCGCCGCTCTCCTGCCCGGTGTGCTGCTGGTGGCCGACGCCCTGGCACTGGTGTTACTGGTGCCGCTGGTGCCGCTGCTGGCGCCGCTGGGCGCGCTGGGCGTGTGGCTCGAGGCCGCCCTGCGCTTGCCCGTCCTGGCCGCGGCCACCCGGCTGCCGTTCCCTCGCCGTCCCTCCGGAGCCACCGCGGCCGCCGTCACGGCCGCCGCCACCCCCGCGGTGTTCGGAACCTTCCGGAGCCTCCTGGGGCCGCCCGGCGCCGGCCCGGGGCTGTTGGCGGCCGCGGCGCCCGCCTGGCTCGGGGTCACCCACGCCGCTGCCGCCCTGGCCGTGCTGGCCTGGGCCGCGCCCCCGGCCCCCGGCAGCGTCGCCGAGACCCCCGGAGGTGTCCCCAAGGCTCCCGGCAGCGTCCCCGAGACCCCCGGAGGCGTCCCCAAGGCTCCCGGCAGCGTCCGGCGCGCTCTGGCACTGACCTGGGAGCAGAGGAACGTCCTTGGAGCTGCTGTCCTCTGCCTCGTGCTGGCCGTCGTTGGTGGGTGACTGTCTTGGTTTAGGGCAAATTTGGGAGAAAACCTCCAAAAGGGGCAAAGCAAACCCACACGGCCCCTCCCCACAAATGGCTGCTCAGTCAGTAGAGCATGAGACGCTCAATCTCAGGGTCAGGGGTTCAAGCCCCACGTTGGGCGCCAAAATTTGTCCTCTTTTTGGGCAAATTTGGGAGAAAATCTCCAAAGGGGGCCCCTCCAGAAAGAAAACCCAGATGGTCCATCGCCACAAATGGCTGCTCAGTCAGTAGAGCGTGAGACGCTCAATCTCAGGGTCAGGGGTTCAAGCCCCACGTTGGGCGCCAAAATTTGTCCTGGTTTTGGGCAAATTTGGGAGAAAACCTCCAAAGGGGGCAAAGCAAACCCACATGGTCCCTCCCCACAAATGGCTGCTCAGTCAGTAGAGCGTGAGACGCTCAATCTCAGGGTCAGGGGTTCAAGCCCCATGTTGAGCACCAAAATTTGTCCTGGTTTTGGGCAAATTTGGGAGAAAACCTCCAAAGGGGGCAAAGCAAACCCACACGGCCCCTCCCCACAAATGGCTGCTCAGTCAGTAGGGCGTGACACATCAGGGTCAGGGGTTCAAGCCCCACGTTGGGCGCCAAAATTTGTCCTCTTTTTGGGCAAATTTGGGAGAAAATCTCCAAAGGGGGCAAAGCAAACCCACACGGCCCCTCACCACAAATGGCTGCTCAGTCAGTAGAGCGTGAGAGCCTAATCTCAGGGTCAGGGGTTCAAGCCCCACGTTGAGCACCAAAATTTGTCCTGGTTTTGGGCAAATTTGGGAGAAAACCTCCAAAGGGGGCCCCTCCAGAAAGCAAACCCACATGGTCTCTCCCCAAACCAGTTCGGGAAGGATTCCTTGGAGAGAAGTGGAAAGAACCTGTTTATTGAACAGGCACAGCACCCCCCAGCACACAAAATGCTTGGCTAAACTAACTAATGAGCAGAAGCAAAAAGCAGAAACAGGAGCAAAGCAAAAAGCAGAAGCAGCACCATGGACTGCCCCGTCTCTGTGTCCTGCCAGGCTGATAACAAAACCAAAACAAAACTTTGCTTTTCAGAGCCAATATTGATAATATCCATACTATAACATAATATCCAGCATAAACAGAAGAGATAAATGGGGATACAAGCATCCTAGCATCACCCTGGGACGTTGACATGTGGTGACAGGCGCTGGCACCCCAAATTTGGGCTCTGCAGCCCCAAATTGGGAACCCCCCCCAACTTGGGACACCTCCCCAAAATTGGGTGCTGGTGCCTAAAAATGAAGTGCTGAGCCCCTAAATAGGCTACGACCACCCTAAAATTGAGTGGTGACCGTCCTGAATTGCGAGTTGACCCCTTCCGTTGGGTGCTGACCCTGCCAAAATGAGGTGCTGACTTTCCAAATTGGGTTCTGACCCTGCAAACTTGACTGTTGGACCCCCAAAATTGGGTGCTGATCCTCAAACTTAGGCTCTGATGCCCAAAAATGGATGTTGACCTCTAAGACCTGGGATCTTAAGGTCCTGATCTTCTGTGTTTAGGTTCTGACCCATAAAATTGTGTGCTGAACCCCCCCAAAATTGGTACTGACACCCTAAATTGGGTGTAAAACCCCTAAATTTGTCGCTAAACCCCAAAATTGGGTCCTGACCTCTCTAAATTGTCTCCTGCCCAAATCGTGTCCCGCCTTTCCAAAATTAGATCCCCGCTCCCCAGACCGGATCCTGCCCCCCACAAATCAGGGTCCCCCTGTGTCAGTGGTCACACCCGTGGTGACGCAGCCTCGGTGACACCCAGGGGAGATGGCGGGGCCCTACGCCACCGGGAAGGTGCTGGATGCCATCGGGAGCGGGGACGGAGTCACCGCTGGAGCTGTCGGGATGGTGGCGGCTGCTGGAGCCACAAGGTGGGTGGCAGCGTTCCCCGGGCCTGGCCCCGTGTCCCCACCGTCCCCGATGTCACCGTGTCCCTGTGTCCCCACAGTGTGCTGTTTTCTGGCTGCCGGGGGTCTCTCTTCATGCTGTTGATGGCGCGTCTCCGTCAGAGCCTGAGCCTGCGGCTCTTTTCCCACCTGGTGCACCAAGACCTGGACTTCTTCCAGGGAACACCAGCAGGTAACGGGGCACGGCCCAGCCCCATCCCACCCGACCCATCCCACCTGTTCCATCCCATCCCAGCTAGTCTGTCACCCCAGTCCCATCCCCACCATCCCATCCCATCCCATCCCATCCCATCCCATCCCATCCCATCCCATCCCATCCCATCCCATCCCATTCATCCCATCCCATTGATCCCATCCCATCCCATCCCATCCCATCCCATTCCCCCCATCCCATCCCATCCCATCCCATCCCATCCCATCCCATCCCATCCCATCCCATCCCATCCCATCCCATCCCATCCCATCCCATCCCATTGATCCCATCCCATCCCATCCCATCCCATCCCATCCCATCCCACTGATCATATCCTATTGATCCCATTCCCACCATCTCCATTCCCACCATCCCATCTCCCTGTCCCACCCCATTCCACCCTGACCGTCTCCATATCCGTTCCCACCATCCCATCCCACCATCTCCATTCCCACCATCCATCTCCCTCTCCCATCCCATTCCACCCTGACCATCTCCACACCCATTCCCACCATCCCATCTCATCTCCCTGTCCCACCCCATTCCACCCTGACCATCTCCACACCCATTCCCACCATCCCATCTCCCTGTCCCATCCCATTCCACCCTGACCATCTCCACAGCCATTGCCATCATCTCATCTCCCCTGTCCCACCCCATTCCACCATGACCATCTCCACACCCATTCCCACCATCTCCATTCCCACCATCCCATCTCCCTGTCCCACCCCATTCCACCCTGACCATCTCCATACTCATTCCCACCATCCCATCCCACCATCTCCATTCCCACCATCCCATCTCCCCTGTCCCACCCCATTCCACCATGACCATCTCCACACCCATTCCCACCATCCCATCCCACCATCTCCATTCCCATCACCCCATCTCCCCTGTCCCATTCCATTCCACCCTGACCATCTCCATACTCATTCCCACCATCCCATCCCACCATCTCCATTCCCACCATCCCATCTCCCTGTCCCATCCCATTCCACCCTGACCATACTCATTCCCACCATCCCATCTCCCTGTCCCACCCTATTCCACCCTGACCATCTCCATACTCATTCCCACCATCCCATCCCACCATCTCCATTCCCACCATCCCATCTCCCTGTCCCACCCCATTCCACCTGGACCATCTCCACACCCATTCCCATCACCCCATCCCACCATCTCCATTCCCACCATCCCATCTCCCTGTCCCATCCCATTCCACCTGGACCATCTCCACACCCATTCCCACCATCTCCATTCCCACCATCCCATCTCCCCTGTCCCACCCCATTCCACCCTGACCGTCTCCACAGCCATTGCCATCATCTCATCTCCCCTGTCCCATTCCACCTTGACCATCTCCATATTCATTCCCACCATCCCATCCCACCATCTCCATTCCCATCACCCCATCTCCCCTGTCCCATCCCATTCCACCTTGACCATCTCCATACCCATTCCCATCACCCCATCCCACCATCTCCATTCCCACCATCCCATCTCCCTGTCCCATTCCATTCCACCCTGACCATCTCCATACCCATTCCCACCATCCCATCTCCCTGTCCCATCCCATTCCACCCTGACCATCTCCACACCCATTCCCACCATCCCATCCCACCATCTCCATTCCCACCATCCCATCTCCCTGTCCCATCCCATTCCACCCTGACCATCTCCACACCCATTCCCATCACCCCATCCCACCATCCCATCTCCCCTGTCCCACCCCATTCCACCCTGACCATCTCCACACCCATTCCCATCACCCCATCCCGCTGCTCCCCATCCCATCATTCCCATCCCGAATGGGATCATCCGGGATGGGATCATGGTCTCACCCACCACGATCCCAAACCTCTTCTCCCACCCTGCAGCGGAGCTCCTGGCTCAGTTTTCCGTGGAGGTGCCGCGGGTGTGCAGGGCGGTGCCGGCTGGAGCCAACCAGCTGCTGCGGAGCCTGGTGATGGCCCTGGTGGTGGGGGCGTTCATGGTGGGGCTGGCGCCGGGGCTGGCACTGCTGGCACTGCTGGAGGTGCCCCTCGGCATCGCCACGCGCCGCATCCAGAGCACCCGCAAACAGGTCAGGAGTGGGACGGGGACAGAGGTGGGAAAAGGGGGTGGGAATGGTGGAGCTGGGATGGGGGCTGGGGGGATGGGATGGTGGGGATGGGATGGGATGGGATCAATGGGATCAATGGCATGGGATGGGGGCTGGGGGGATGGGATGGTGGGGATGGGATGGGATGGGATCGATGGGATCAATGGCATGGGATCGATGGGATGGCATGGGATGGGATGGGATCAATGGGATGGGATGGGATGGGATCAGTGGGATCAATGGGATGGGATGGGATGTGATGGGAGGGGATGGGATGGGATGGGATGGAATGGGATCGATGGGATCAATGGGATTAATGGGATAGGATGGAATTGATGGGATCAGTGGGATCAATGGGATCAATGGGATAGGATGGAATTGATGGGATCAATGGGATGGGATCACTGGGATCGATGGGATCAATGGGATGGGATCAGTGGGATCTATGGGATCAATGGGATGGGATGGGGGCTAGAGGGATGGGATGGGATGGGATGGGATCAATGGGATCAATGGGGGTCAATGGGATCAATGGGATTAATGGGATAGGATGGAATTGATGGGATCACTGGGATCGATGGGATCAATGGGATCAATGGGATGGGATGGGATCAATGGGATCAATGGGATCAATGGGATCAATGGGATGGGATGGGATCAATGGGATCAATGGGATCAATGGGATTAATGGGATGGGATGGAATCAATGGGATCAGTGGGATCAATGGGATCAATGGGATGGGATGGAATCGATGGGATCAATGGGATGGGATCACTGGGATCCGTGGGATGGGATGGGGTGGGATGGGATGGGATGGAATCGATGGGAGGGAATCGATGGGATCAATGGGATGGGATCACTGGGATCGATGGGATCAATGGGATCAGTGGGATGGGATGGAATTGATGGGATCAATGGGATCAATGGGATCAATGGGATGGGATGGAATCGATGGGATCAATGGGATGGGATCACTGGGATCAATGGGATGGGATGGGATCAATGGGATGGGATCAATGGGATGGGATCAATGGGATGGCATGGGATGGCATGGGATGGGATAGAGAATGGAAAGGAGGATGATGGAGGTGGAAATGGTGGGATGAAAGGGGATGAAGACGAGGGGAATGGGATGATGGGGATGGGATGGAGAATGGAAAGGAGGATGATAAATGGTGGGATGAAAGGGGATAAAGACCAGGGGAGTGGGATGGTGGGAGTGCTGACATGAGGATAGAACAAAATGGTCGAGATGGGAATGGTGTGGATGAGAAGAGAAGGACGAGATAAGGTGGGATGGTGGGGATGGGATGAGACCGTGGGGATGGGGATGGTGGGATTAGGACTGGGAGAATGGATGGGAATGGCGAGGGTGAGAGAGAAGGGCGTGGGATGGCGGGAATGCAAGAGTGGGGACGCAGTGGGTGTGGTGGGATGGGATGTGGATGGTGGGCCAGGAAGGTGACCTGGGAAAGCTGGAGATTCCCGTTGCTGCCACAGGCCCTTCAGCGATCCATGCTGGAAGCATCCGCCCGCACGGCCGCCGGGGTGCAGGAATCTGTTGCCGCCATCGAGACCATCCGAACCTTTTCGGCAGAGGAGGAGGAGGAGGAGCAGCACAGATGTAACCTGGCCAAGGAGCTGAGGCTGAAGGAGCAGATAGAGCTGGAGCTGGCAATCTTCGTCCTCGTCTACAGGGTCAGGGGGGACTGGGAATGGGAACAGCAGGGAATGGGGATGCCGGGATCAGGGATGGGGATGCTGGGAATGGGGACACTGGGAATGGGGACACTGGGAATGGGGGTACTGGGAATGAGGACACTGGGAATGGGGACACTGGGAATGGGGACACTGGGAATGGGGACACTGGGAATGAGGACACTGGGACCAGGAATGGGAAACCAGCGGCTGAGATGGGGACACTCAGAGCAGCATGGGGACACCAGGAATGGGGACATCAGAACAGGGACACTGGGAATGGGGACACTGGGAATGGGGACACTGGGAATGGGGGTACTGGGAATGGGGACACTGGGAATGGGGACACTGGGAATGGGGGTACTGGGAATGGGGGTACTGGGAATGGGGACACTGGGAATGGGGATGCCAGGATCAGGGATGGGGACACCAGGAATGGGGACACTGGGAATGGGGACACTGGGAATGGGGACACTGGGAATGGGGACACTGGGAATGGGGACACTGGGAATGGGGACACTGGGACCAGGAATGGGAAACCGGCTGAGATGGGGACACTCAGAGCAGCATGGGGACACCAGGAATGGGGACAACAGAACAGGGACACTGGGAATGGGGACACCAGGAATGGGGACAACAGAACAGGGACACTGGGGTCAGGAACAGGCACGGCAGGAATGGGAATGGTGACATTGGAAACAGGATGGGGACGCTGGGATGAAGGTTGGGAACATCGGTGTTGTGGTGTTTGCGGGTCCCCAGGATGAGGGAAGAGACGAAAATCTTGACTCCATGTTTCAGAAGGCTGATTTATTATTTTATTATATATATTATATTAAAAGAAAATGATAAACTATACTAAAGAAAGAGAAAGGAGACATTAGAAAGCTAGAAAGGAATGAAAGGCTGATTTATTATTTTGTGATATATATTCTATTAAAAGAAAATTATATACTAAAGCCGTACTAAAGAAAAAGAGACATTAGAAAGCTAGAAAGGACTGAATAATAAAATCTTGTGACTGACCAGAGAGTCCGACACAGCTGGGCTGTGATTGGTCTTCAATTAAAAACAACCACACGAGACCAATCAAAGATGCAGCTGCTTCATTCCACAGCAAGCAGATCATTATTGTTTACATTTCATTTCTGAGGCCTCTCAGCTTCTCAGGAGAAAAATCCTGGTGAAAAGATCTTTCAGAAAATATGTCTGTGACACATCAGGATCGGGAATAGGGACATCAGGAGTGAGAGGGGGACACCAGAACTGGAATGAGGACAGCAGGAACGGAGATAAAGACACAGAGATAAAGACACAGAGATAAAGACACAGAGATAAAGGAGTGGGTTGGGGGCAGGTGGAATGGGGGCCTGAGGAGAGGGTTGGGGTCAGATGGAATGGGGCCACCAGGAGTGGGTTGGGGACATCAGGAGAGGGTTGGGGACAGATGGAATGGGGGCACCAGAAATGGGTTGGAATGGGGACAGATGGAATGGGGACACCAGGAGTGGGCTGGGGACATCAGGAGAGGGTTGGGGACAGATGGAATGGGGACACCAGAAATGGGTTGGAATGGGAGCAGATGGAATGGGGGCACCAGAAATGGGTTGGGGACATCAGGAGTGAGTAGGAATGGGGTCAGATGGATTGGGGACACCAGGAGTGGGATGGGGACATCAGGAGAGGGTTGGGGACAGATGGAATGGGGACACCAGGAGTGGGTTGGAATGGGAGCAGATGGAATGGGGACACCAGGAGTGGATTGGGGACACCAGGAGTGGGTTGGATTGGGGACAGGCAGAATGGGGACACCAGGAGTGGGTTGGGGACATCAGGAGTGGGATGAGGACAGATGGACTGGGGACATCAGGAGTGGGCTGGGGTCAGATGGAATGGGGCCACCAGGAGTGGGTTGGGGACATCAGGAGAGGGTTGGGGACAGATGGTATGGGGACACCAGAAATGGGTTGGAATGGGGACAGATGGAATGGGGCCACCAGGAAAGGGCTGGGGACAGATGGAATGGGGACACCAGGAGTGGGCTGGGGACAGATGGAATGGGGACACCAGGAATGGATTGGAATGGGGGCAGATGGAATGGGGACACCAGAAATGGGTTGGAATGGGGACAGATGGAATGGGGCCACCAGGAGTGGGTTGGGGACACCAGGAGAGGGTTGGGGACAGATGGAATGGGGTCACCAGAAATGGGTTGGAATGGGGTCAGATGGAATGGGGCCACCAGGAGTGGGTTGGGGACATCAGGAGAGGGTTGGGGACAGATGGAATGGGGACACCAGGAGTGGGTTGGAATGGGGGCAGATGGAATGGGGACACCAGGAGTGGGTTGGGGGCAGATGGAATGGGGACACCAGGAGTGGGTTGGATTGGGGGCAGATGGAATGGGGACACCAGGAGTGGGTTGGGGACACCAGGAGAGGGTTGGGGACATCAGGAGAGGGTTGGAGACAGATGGAATAGGGACACCAGAAATGGGTTGGAATGGGGACAGATGGAATGGGGCCACCAGGAGTGGGATGGGGACATCAGGAGTGGGTTGGGGACAGATGGAATGGGGACACCAGGAATTGGTTGGAATGGGAGCAGATGGAATGAGGGTACCAGAAATGGGTTGGAATGGGGTCAGATGGAATGGGGCCACCAGGAGTGGGCTGGGGGCAGCAGGAGTGGGATGGGGACAGATGGATTGGGGACACCAGACGTGGGTTGGAATGGGAGCAGATGGAATGGGGACACCAAGAGTGGGCTGGGGCCACCAGGAGTGAGTAGGAATGGGGGCAGATGGAATGGGGCCACCAGGAGTGGGCTGGGGGCAGCAGGAGTGGGTTGGGGACAGATGGAATGGGGACACCAGGAGTGGGCTGGAATGGGGGTAGATGGACTGGGGACATCAGGAATGGGCTGGGAACACCAGGAGTGGGATGGGGACAGATGGATTGGGGACACCAGGAGTGGATTGGGGCCAGATGGAATGGGGACACCAGGAATGGGCTGGGGGCACCAGGAGTGGGTTGGGGGCACCAGGAGTGGGTTGGGGGCAGCAGCGTCCCTGTCCCACCTACAGGTGATCAAACTGGCCATCCGGGTCATGGTGCTCTTCAGGAGCCACCAGCAGCTCCGTGACGGATCCATCACTCCTGGGGTCCTCGTCACCTTCCTGCTGTACCAGGACAGAGTTGGCAGCCATATCCAGGTGATCCCATGGAATGCACGTGTTTGTCCATCCGACCGTGCTTCTGTCCATCCCGGTGCCACCCCCTCCCTTCTCCCCAGGTGCTGCTCTACGGCTTCAACGAGCTCCTGACCAACGCAGCTGCTGGACAGAGGATCTGGGAATACCTGGATCGGAAACCCGCAGGGAATGTCGGGGGGACGCGGGCGCCCCCCGGGCTTCAGGGCCACGTCACTTTTCAGAAGGTCTCCTTCGCATATCCCGGGAATCCAGAGCGCCCTGTGCTGAAGGTGGGTCTGGGGGCAGGTGGGGTTTCCCAGGGGTGGGAATTTTGGCATCACCCGCTGTCACAGTCGGGTTTCGTGGTGGTTCATGGGTTGATCTCAGGGTGCAAAAAACACCAACACGGCACAGGGGGGTTGCAGTGATAATCAGAATAAATGTACCTTTATTGAATAACCACAACAAAATGCCTTAGAGAGGAATTGGGGAAAAGGGAAAACGGGGGAGGAAGAGAAAGGAAGGTACAGAGCTACCAAACGTAGAAACGACAAAGTCCTTCAATGTCCACCCAATGGAGTTCACCAGGTCACATCCAGGGAGATCTCAGGGTCGCAGTTCATCCAAACTCTTACACTCTTTTTTATGATGGGGGAATGGGTAAAGCTTGAAACCGAATCCAAGGCAGTCTGTTGTAATTTTGGGGGGAAAAAATGGTATTTAGAGAAGGACACGCACAGTCCACGTTCTCAGCAGTGGGCGGGAGCCATTGTCTTCTCCTTCCACTGCTCGCACCTGCAACGTCCATCTCGCTGTGGTCAGCTTGCCTACCCCGGATTGGGGGTCTCAGTCCCAGTCCTTGGGGGCCTTTTCACAGAGGGGTTTCAGGTCTCGGTCTTTGATGGAGAGGCTTCTCGCCTCTCAGTCCGTCTGGCACGGCGGTTGCAAATGGGTGAGAGGAGTTTTCTGCAGGGCACCACCACCCAAAGCTCCTCAAAGGGGTCCTGCCATGTCCAAACCCTCCAAATCAGATCCCAAAGCCCCTCAAAGGGGTCCTGTTATGTCCAAACCCACAAATCAGATCCCAAAGCCCCTCAAAGGGGTCCTGTTATGTCCAAAGGATCCCAAAGCCCCTCAAATCGGATCCTGGCCATTCTCAAAATTGTGGATTGAGCCCAAAATTGGATCCCAAAGCCCCTCAAGGGGGTCCTGCCATGTCCAAACCCCCCAAATCGGATCCCAAAGCCCCTCAAAGGGGTCCTGTTATGTCCAAACCCTCCAAATCAGATCCCAAAGCCCCTCAAAGGGGTCCTGCCATGTCCAAACCCCCCAAATCAGATCCCAAAGCCCCTCAAAGGGGTCCAAACCCACAAATCAGATCCCAAAGCCCCTCAAAGGGGTCCTGCCATGTCCAAACCCACAAATTGGATCCCAAAGCCCCACAAGGGGGTCCTGCCATGTCCAAACCCTCCAAATCAGATCCCAAAGCCCCACGAGGGGGTCCTGTTATGTCCAAACCCTCCAAATCAGATCCCAAAGCCCCTCAAAGGGGTCCAAACCCACAAATCGGATCCCAAAGCCCCTCAAAGGGGTCCTGCCATGTCCAAACCCACAAATCGGATCCCAAAGCCCCTCAAAGGGGTCCTGTTATGTCCAAACCCACAAATCGGATCCCAAAGCCCCTCAAAGGGGTCCAAACCCACAAATCGGATCCCAAATCCCCTCAAAGGGGTCCTGTTATATCCAAACCCTCCACATTGGATCCCAAATCCCCTCAAAGGGGTCCTGTTATATCCAAACCCTCCAAATCAGATCCCAAAGCCCCTCAAAGGGGTCCAAACCCACAAATCGGATCCCAAAGCCCCTCAAAGGGGTCCTGTTATGTCCAAACCCCACAAATCAGATCCCAAAGCCCCTCAAAGGGGTCCAAACCCACAAATCGGATCCCAAAGCCCCTCAAAGGGGTCCTGTTATGTCCAAAAAGCCTCCAAATCAGATCCCAAAGCCCCTCAAAGGGGTCCTGTTATGTCCAAATCCTTCAAATCAGATCCCAAAGCCCCTCAAAGGGGTCCTGCCATTTGCACTTTCCCAAATCTGATTCCGGCCACGCATTTGAGATGAACGTGTTTTTTGCCCTGTCGTTATATAACTTCCATGTTAATTATTAAACTTATATTGTTCTATTGCGTGCACAGATTTCAGCAAAATATAGCCCCCTTAAATTTCCGACATAGTTTCTCATGATTCTTCTTATGACTATGCAATAGTTATATTTAATTACCAAATAAATTTCCAACATCGTTTCTCATGATTCTTCTTATGACTATGCAATAATTATATTTAATTACCAAATAAATTTCCAACATAGTTTCTCATTATTTTTCTTATGACTATGCAATAGTTATATTTAATTACCAAATAAATTTCCAACAGAGTTTCTCATGATTCTTTTTATGACTGTGTAATAATTATATTTAATTACCAAATAAATTTCCAACATAGTTTCTCATGATTCTTCTTATGACTATGCAATAATTATATTTAATTACCAAATAAATTTCCAACATAGTTTCTCATGATTCTTCTTATGACTATGCAATAATTATATTTAATTACCAAATAAATTTCCGACATAGTTTCTCATGATTCTTCTTATGACTATGTAATAATTATATTTAGTTACCAAATAAATTTCCGCATAGTTTCTCATGATTCTTCTTATGACTATGCAATAATTATATTTAATTACCAAATGAATTTCCAACATAGTTTCTCATGATTCTTCTTATGATTATGCAATAATTATATTTAATTACCAAATAAATTTCCAACATAGTTTCTCATTATTCTTTTTATGACTATGTAATAATTATATTTAATTACCAAATAAATTTCCAACATAATGTAATAATTATATTTAATTACCAAATAAATTTCCAGCATAGTTTCTCATGATTCTTCTTATGACTATGCAATAATTATATTTAATTACCAAATAAATTTCCAACATAGTTTCTCATTATTCTTCTTATGATTATGTAATAGTTATATTACCAAATAAATTTCCAACATAGTTTCTCATGATTCTTCTTATGATTATGCAATAATTATATTTAATTACCAAATAAATTTCCAACATAGTTTCGCATGATTCTTCTTATGATTATGCAATAATTATATTTAATTACCAAATAAATTTCCAACATAGTTTCTCATGATTCTTCTTATGATTATGCAATAATTATATTTAATTACCAAATAAATTTCCAACATAGTTTCTCATGATTCTTCTTATGACTATGCAATAATTATATTTAATTACCAAATAAATTTCCAACATAGTTTCTCATTATTCTTCTTATGATTATGTAATAATTATATTATTTTTATATTATTATAAATATTATTATAAATATTTATATTATAAATATTTATATTATAAATATTTATATTATGAATATTTATATTATAAATATTTATATTATTATAAATATATTATTATAAATGTAAATATTATTATATTTAATTACCAAACAATCATCACATCTAACAAGTACACCTTTTATCATACTGCTTACGCAGAGAACACAAAGCCTGACATTTCCAAAGACCGTCTTTAACATTTCCCAGGGCTCCACTACCAAGTGGGCTCTGTTCTTCAGTGGTCCCCCAATGACGATGGTGAGGCAGATGAGGAATATTTCAGACAGACTCTCACACCTGTCCCCATCCCACAGGACGTGAGCTTCGAGGTGCGCTCCGGGGAGGTGACGGCGCTGGCGGGGCCCAATGGCAGCGGGAAGAGCACGGCCGTGGCGCTGCTGGAGCGGCTGCGGGATCCGGGCAGCGGGACGGTGCTGCTGGACGGGATCCCGCTGCCAGAGTATGAACACCAGTACCTGCACCGCAAGGTGGGACAGCAGAGACACTGGGAACGCTGGGCGTGGAATGGGGAAAATGGGGACACTGAAATGGAACTGGGACACTGGGAATGCTGGGTGTGGAATGGGGAAAATGGGGACACTGAAATGGAACTGGGACACTGGGAATGCTGGGCATGGAATGGGGAAAATGGGGACAGGGGCCTGGGGACACTGAAATGGAACTGGGACCATGGGACAGCAGAGACACTGGGAACGCTGGGCATGGAATGGGGAAAATGGGGACACTGAAATGGAACTGGGACCGTGGGACAGCACTGGGAACGCTGGGAATGGAATGGGGAAAATGGGGACACTGAAATGGAACTGGGACTGTGGGACAGCACTGGGAACACTGGGAACGCTGGGCATGGAATGGGGAAAATGGGGACAGTGATGGGGACACTGAAATGGAACTGGGACACTGGGAACGCTGGGCATGGAATGGGGAAAATGGGGACACTGAAATGGAACTGGGACCGTGGGACAGCACTGGGAACACCGGGAACGCTGAGCAGAATGGGGAAAATGGGGACACTGAAATGGAACTGGGACCGTGGGACAGCACTGGGAACACTGGGAACGCTGGGCATGGAATGGGGAAAATGGGGACACTGAAATGGAACTGGGACACTGGGAATGCTGGGCGTGGAATGGGGAAAATGGGGACACTGAAATGGAACTGGGACCGTGGGACAGCACTGGGAATGCTGGGCATGGAATGGGGAAAATGGGGACACTGAAATGGAACTGGGACCGTGGGACAGCACTGGGAATGCTGGGAATGCTGGGATGCAATGGGGAAAATGGGGACACTGAAATGGAACTGGGACACTGGGAATGCTGGGCGTGGAATGGGGAAAATGGGGACACTGAAATGGAACTGGGACACTGGGAATGCTGGGCGTGGAATGGGGAAAATGGGGACACTGAAATGGAACTGGGACACTGGGATAGCACTGGGAACACTGGGCATGGAATGGGGAAAATGGGGACACTGAAATGGAACTGGGACCATGGGACAGCACTGGGAATGCTGGGCGTGGAATGGGGAAAATGGGGACACTGAAATGGAACTGGGACACTGGGAATGCTGGGCAGGAATGGGGAAAATGGGGACAGGGATGGGGACACTGAAATGGAACTGGGACCGTGGGACAGCACTGGGAACACTGGGTGTGGAATGGGGAAAATGGGGACACTGAAATGGAACTGGGACACTGGGAATGCTGGGCAGGAATGGGGAAAATGGGGACACTGAAATGGAACTGGGACCGTGGGACAGCACTGGGAACGCTGGGCGTGGAATGGGGAAAATGGGGACAGGGATGGGGACACTGAAATGGAACTGGGACACTGGGAACGCTGGGCGTGGAATGGGGAAAATGGGGACACTGAAATGGAACTGGGACCATGGGACAGCAGAGACACTGGGAACGCTGGGCGTGGAATGGGGAAAATGGGGACAGGGGTCTGGGGACACTGAAATGGAACTGGGACACTGGGAACGCTGGGCATGGAATGGGGAAAATGGGGACAGGGGTCTGGGGACAATTGTGATGGTGTTCACAGGGGTTTTTGGATGAGGGAAGAGACAAGGATTTGACTCCATGCTTCAGAAGGCTTGATTTATTATTTTATGATATAAATAATATCATAAAATAATAAATTATATATATGATATATGTTATATTAAAACAATACTAAAAGAATAGAAGAAGGGATTTCATCCGAAGGCTGGCTAAGAGTAGAATGGGAAAGAATGATAACAAAGATTTGTGGCTCGGGGTTCTCTGTCTGAGCCAGCTGGGCTGTGATTGGCCATTAATTACAAACAACCAACACGGGCCAATCACAGATGCCCCTGTTGCATTCCACAGCAGCAGATAATCAATGTTTACATTTTGTTCCTGAGGCCTCTCAGCTTCTCAGGAGGAAAAATCCTAAGGAAAGGATTTTCCATAAAAGATGTCTGCAACAAACAATGAAATGGAACTGGGACCACAGGAGCATGGGAGCAGAAATGGGGATACTGGGAAGAGGATGGGGACATCAGGAATAGGATGGGGACAACAAGAAATGGGATAGGAACATTGGGAAATGGGATGGGGATGACAGGAATGGGGATGGGAAAAGTGGGAAGTCAGGGATGGGGACACTGGGGACACAGATGGGGAGAATGGGATCAGGGATGGACACTATGGGGACACCAAGGTGGGATGGGGTCATGGAACAGGGGTGGGGACACCAGGAGCCAAGAGAGCATCACAGGGCTTGGTGCTGGGGCAGGTGGTGCTGGTGGAGCAGGATCCCGTCCTGTTTTCTGGAACGATCCGTGAGAACGTCCTGCTGGGGCTGGAGCACTGCGGAGAGTCGGAGCTGCGGGAGGCCGCCACTGCTGCTGGAGCCATGGAGCTCATCCAGGGGCTGGAGCAGGGCTGGGACACGGGTGAGAGCCAGGGGGATGGATGGGGCACCCCTGGGGAACATCCCCCTGATCCCAGGATCCTCGGGCAGCCATGGGAGAGCGGGGTGGGTGGCACATGGTGGGGTGTGGGGGGATCCCTGAGGTCACATCCCACTGATCCCATGGGATTGCTCAGACCCCACTGATCCCATGGGATTGCTCAGACAGCTCTGATCCCACTGATCCCATGGGATTGCTCAGACCCCACTGATCCCATGGGATTGCTCAGACCCCACTGATCCCATGGGATTGCTCACCATGCAGGTCAGACCCCACTGATCCCATGGGATTGCTCAGATCCCACTGATCCCATGGGATTGCTCACTTGGTTCTGATCCCACTGATCCCATGGGATTGCTCACACAGCTCAGATCCCACTGATCCCATGGGATTGCTCACCTGGGTCAGACCCCACTGATCCCATGGGATTGCTCACCATGCAGGTCAGACCCCACTGATCCCATGGGATTGCTCAGATCCCACTGATCCCATGGGATTGCTCAGATCCCACTGATCCCATGGGATTGCTCAGATCCCACTGATCCCATGGGATTGCTCACACAGCTCAGATCCCACTGATCCCATGGGATTGCTCACCCGGCTCAGATCCCACTGATCCCATGGGATTGCTCACACAGGTCTGATCCCACTGATCCCATGGGATTGCTCAGACCCCACTGATCCCATGGGATTGCTCACCATGCTCAGATCCCACTGATCCCATGGGATTGCTCACCACACAGGTCAGATCCCACTGATCCCATGGGATTGCTCACACAGGTAACATCCCACTGATCCCATGGGATTGCTCAGACCCCACTGATCCCATGGGATTGCTCACACAGGTCAGATCCCACTGATCCCATGGGATTGCTCACACAGGTAACATCCCACTGATCCCATGGGATTGCTCACCATGCAGGTCAGATCCCACTGATCCCATGGGATTGCTCACACAGGTCAGACCCCACTGATCCCATGGGATTGCTCACACAGGTCAGACCCCACTGATCCCATGGGATTGCTCAGACCCCACTGATCCCATGGGATTGCTCACCTGGGTCAGACCCCACTGATCCCATGGGATTGCTCACACAGCTCAGATCCCACTGATCCCATGGGATTGCTCACCTGGGTCTGATCCCATGGGATTGCTCACCTGGGTCAGACCCCACTGATCCCATGGGATTGCTCACCTGGGTCAGACCCCACTGATCCCATGGGATTGCTCAGATCCCACTGATCCCATGGGATTGCTCACCATGCTGTTCACATCCCACTGATCCCATGGGATTGCTCAGATCCCACTGATCCCATGGGATTGCTCACCTGGGTCAGATCCCACTGATCCCATGGGATTGCTCAGATCCCACTGATCCCATGGGATTGCTCAGATCCCACTGATCCCATGGGATTGCTCACCTGGGTCTGATCCCATGATCCCATGGGATTGCTCAGATCCCACTGATCCCATGGGATTGCTCACCATGCTGTTCACATCCCACTGATCCCATGGGATTGCTCAGATCCCACTGATCCCATGGGATTGCTCAGACCCCACTGATCCCATGGGATTGCTCACCTGGGTCAGATCCCACTGATCCCATGGGATTGCTCACACAGGTCAGATCCCACTGATCCCATGGGATTGCTCAGACCCCACTGATCCCATGGGATTGCTCACCTGGGTCAGACCCCACTGATCCCATGGGATTGCTCAGATCCCACTGATCCCATGGGATTGCTCACCTGGGTCAGACCCCACTGATCCCATGGGATTGCTCAGACCCCACTGATCCCATGGGATTGCTCACACAGCTCAGACCCCACTGATCCCATGGGATTGCTCAGATCCCACTGATCCCATGGGATTGCTCACCTGGGTCAGACCCCACTGATCCCATGGGATTGCTCAGACCCCACTGATCCCATGGGATTGCTCACACAGGTCAGACCCCACTGATCCCATGGGATTGCTCACACAGGTCAGATCCCACTGATCCCATGGGATTGCTCAGACCCCACTGATCCCATGGGATTGCTCACACAGGTCAGACCCCACTGATCCCATGGGATTGCTCACACAGGTCAGACCCCACTGATCCCATGGGATTGCTCACACAGGTCAGACCCCACTGATCCCATGGGATTGCTCACCCGGGTCAGACCCCACTGATCCCATGGGATTGCTCACCCAGGTCAGGCCCCACTGATCCCATGGGGTTTCTCCCCCTAGAAATGGGGTTGCCCGGGGGGTGGGAGCAGAGGGGAGCACTGCAGGGCTGCGCCCCACTGATCCCATGGGATTGCTCACACAGGGTTGGGGTTGCCCGGGGAGTGGGAGAAGAGGGGAGCACTGCAGGGCTGCACCCCACTGATCCCCCGTGGTCGCTCCCGCAGAGGTGGGGGAGCGCGGCGGGCGGCTGGCGGCCGGGGAGCGGCGCCGCGTGGCCCTGGCCCGGGCTCTGCTCCGGCGTCCGGCCGTGCTCATCCTGGACGAGGCGCTGGATGATGGAGATGATGGAGCGGTGAGTGGGGTGGGGTGGAGGGGGTTGGTCTGGGTAGGGGTGCAGTTGGTGAAAATGGGGTGTGATGGGATGGCTGGGATGGCTGGAATGGGATGGGGTGGTGGGAATAAGGGATAATGATTGGCATGGAGTGGGAATGATGTGATGGAAGACCGGGATTGGATGGGGTGGTGTGGGTCAACGAGGTGGAGAAATAGGACAGGATAGTAGGGTGGGAATGGTGAGGATGGGATGGACAGCAGGGGTGTAGGATGGCAGGAAAGTGGAATGAAAGGATGGAGACAAGGAGATGGGATAGGGTGGGATGGGGTGGGAATGGAGGGGATGGGAATGCTGGGATGAGCACAGAGGGATGGAATGCAATGGGGTTGGTCTGGGTAGGGGTGCAGTTGGTGAAAATGGGGTGCGATGGGACGGCTGGGATGGCTGGAATGGGATGGGGTGGTGGGAATAAGGGATAATGATTGGCATGGAGTGGGAATGATGTGATGATGACAGGGATTGGATGGGGTGGTGTGGGTAAGGGGTTGGAGAAATAGGACAGGATAGTAGGGTGGGATAGAGACCAGGGGTGTAGGATGGCAGGAAAGTGGAATGAAAGGATGGAGACAAGGAGATGGGATAGGGTGGGATGGGATGGGAATGGAGGGGATGGGAATGCTGGGATGAGCACAGAGGGATGGAATGCAATGGGGTTGGTCTGGGTAGGGGTGCAGCTGGTGAAAATGGGGTGTGATGGGATGGCTGGGATGGGATGGAGAGATGGGGTGGTGGGAATAAGGGATAATGATTGGCATGGAGTGGGAATGATGTGATGATGACAGGGATTGGATGGGGTGGTGTGGGTAAGGGTTGGAGAAATAGGACAGGATAGTAGGGTGGGAATGGTGAAGACCAGGGGTGTAGGATGGCAGGAAAGTGGAATGAAAGGATGGAGACAAGGAGATGGGATAGGGTGGGATGGGAATGGAGGGGATGGGAATGCTGGGATGAGCACAGAGGGATGGAATGCAATGGGAAGGGTTGGGGTGGTGGGAGGAGGATGGGATGGGACAGAGGGCATGGGGATGGTGTGGGCAGGATGGCAGAGTGGGCGAGGGGATGGGGTGGAGAACGGGGAGGTGGCATGGTGAGAACAGGATGATGGGGTTAGGGTGGGACTGAGAGTGGGGTGGGGTTGGTTGGTCGGGACTGGGTGGGATCAGGTGGGACAGGGTAGGACTGAGCTGGATGGGTTGGGATGAGCTGGATGGGTTGGGATGAGCTGGATGGGTTGGGATGAGCGTTCTCTGAGCTGGATGGGATGGGATGGGATGGGATGGGATGGGATGGGATGGGATGGGATGGGATGGGATGGGATGGGAGTTCTCTGAGCTGGATGGGATGGGATGAGCTGGATGGGTTGGGATGAGCGTTCTCTGAGCTGGATGGGTTGGGATGAGCTGGATGGGTTGGGATGAGCTGGATGGGTTGGGATGAGCGTTCTCTGAGTTGGATGAGCTGGATGGGTTGGGATGAGCGTTCTCTGAGCTGGATGATTTGGATGGATGGGATGGGATGGGATGGGATGGGATGGGATGGGATGGGATGGATGGGATGGTGGATGGGTTGGGATGAGAGTTCTCTGAGCTGGATGGGTTGGGATGAGCTGGATGGTTTGGGATGAGCGTTCTCTGAGCTGGATGGGTTGGGATGAGCGTTCTCTGAGCTGGATGGGTTGGGATGAGCTGGATGGGTTGGGATGAGCGTTCTCTGAGCTGGATGGGTTGGGATGAGCGTTCTCTGAGCTGGATGGGTTGGGATGAGAGTTCTCTGAGCTGGATGGGTTGGGATGAGCGTTCTCTGAGCTGGATGGTTTGGGATGAGCGTTCTCTGAGCTGGATGGGTTGGGATGAGCGTTCTCTGAGCTGGATGGGTTGGGATGAGCGTTCTCTGGCCGCAGGCACAGCGCTGGGTGCGCACTGGGCTGGCCCAGACCGTGCTGGTCGTGTCCCACCGGCCGCGGGTGCTGGACGGGGCCGATCGCGTGGTGCTGCTGGAGCGCGGGGCTGTGATGGAGACGGGAACACCAGCAGAGCTGCGGGAACGCGGCGGCGCCTACAGCCGCCTGCTCCTTGGAGGAGGCAGCACCGGGCAGCCCGAGGGCCCCGGGACGGGCAGCGAGCAGGGGGCTGCATCTGGCAGGGAATGAAGGGGAATCAGCCCCACTGTCCCCATTCCCGGTGTTTGTGTCCCCAGCCAGCTCCCGGTGTCCCCAGTCACAGTGTCCTGTGAATCCCTTCTCCCCACATCCTCAGGATCCCAACTCCCTGTGTCCCCCATGTCCTCCCCACTGTGTCCCCCATGTCCCCACTGTGTCCCCCATGTCCCCACCGTGTCCCCCATGTCCCCGCTGTGTCCCCGAGACCCCCACCGTGTCCCCCATGTCCCCACTGTGTCCCCCATGTCCCCACCGTGTCCCCCATGTCCCCACTGTGTCCCCCATGCCCCCACTGTGTCCCCCAGGCCCCCACTGTGTCCCCCATGTCCCTCCCCACCGTGTCCCCCATGTCCCCACCGTGTCCCCCATGTCCCCACTGTGTCCCCCATGTCCCCACCGTGTCCCCCATGTCCCCACCGTGTCCCCCATGCCCCCACTGTGTCCCCCAGGCCCCCACTGTGTCCCCCATGTCCCCACTGTGTCCCCCATGCCCCCACCGTGTCCCCCATGTCCCCGCTGTGTCCCCCATGTCCCCCCTGTGTCCCCCATGTCCCCCCCGTGTCCCCCATGCCCCCACTGTGTCCCCCATGTCCCCACCGTGTCCCCCATGTCCCCACCGTGTCCCCCATGTCCCCCCTGTGTCCCCCATGTCCCCACTGTGTCCCCCATGTCCCCACCGTGTCCCCCATGTCCCCACCGTGTCCCCCATGTCCCCACTGTGTCCCCCAGGCCCGCCCATTCCCTGGCTGTGTCTGTGTCCCCTGTATCCATCCATGATCCCTGGTCCCCGTGTCTTCTCCTGGACGTGGGACACAGGGTGGGAAATCAATCCCCAGGAATGGATCTGGGCATGGGGGTCACGTCCTCATCTCACTCCCGCTGTGCCCACTCCCAGCTCCCGGTGTCCCCAGTCACGGTGTCCTGTGAATCCCTCATCCCCACATCCTCAGGATCCCAACTCCCCGTGTCCCCCATGTCCCCACCGTGTCCCCCATGTCCCCACCGTGTCCCCCATGTCCCCACCGTGTCCCCCATGTCCCCACCGTGTCCCCCATGTCCCCCCTGTGTCCCCCATGTCCCCACTGTGTCCCCCATGTCCCCACCGTGTCCCCCAGGCCCGCCCATTCCCTGGCTGTGTCTGTGTCCTGTGAATCCCTCATCCCCGCATCCTTAGGATCCCAACTCCCCGTGTCCCCCATGTCCTCCCCACTGTGTCCCCCATGCCCCCACCGTGTCCCCCATGTCCCCACCGTGTCCCCCATGCCCCCACCGTGTCCCCCATGTCCCCGCTGTGTCCCCCATGTCCCCACCGTGTCCCCCATGTCCCCACCGTGTCCCCCATGTCCCCACTGTGTCCCCCATGTCCCCACTGTGTCCCCCAGGCCCCCACCGTGTCCCCCAGGCCCCCACCGTGTCCCCCATGTCCCCACTGTGTCCCCAGGCCCCCACTGTGTCCCCCAGGCCCCCACCGTGTCCCCCAGGCCCCCACTGTGTCCCCCAGGCCCGCCCATTCCCTGGCTGTGTCTGTGTCCTGTGAATCCCTCATCCCCACATCCTCAGGATCCCAACTCCCTGTGTCCCCCATGTCCCCACCGTGTCCCCCATGTCCCCACTGTGTCCCCCATGTCCCCACCGTGTCCCCCATGTCCTCCCCACTGTGTCCCCCATGTCCCCACCGTGTCCCCCATGTCCCCACTGTGTCCCCCATGTCCCCACTGTGTCCCCCCATGTCCCCACTGTGTCCCCCATGTCCCCACTGTGTCCCCCATGCCCCCACCGTGTCCCCCATGTCCCCACTGTGTCCCCCATGTCCCCACCGTGTCCCCCATGCCCCCACCGTGTCCCCCATGCCCCCCCTGTGTCCCCCATGTCCTCCCCACTGTGTCCCCCATGTCCCCACTGTGTCCCCCATGTCCCCGCTGTGTCCCCCATGTCCTCCCCACTGTGTCCCCCATGTCCCCACCGTGTCCCCCATGTCCCCGCTGTGTCCCCCATGTCCCCACCGTGTCCCCCATGTCCTCCCCACTGTGTCCCCCAGGCCCGCCCATTCCCTGGATGTGTGTGTATCCCCTGTATCCATCCATGATCCCTGGTCCCCGTGTCTGCTCCTGGACATGGGGCACAGGGTGGGAAATCAGTCCCAAGGAATGGATCTGGGCATGGGGGTCACGTCCTCATCTCACTCCTGCTGTGCCCACTCCCAGCTCCTGGTGTCCCCAGTCCTTTCCCAGTGTCCCCGTCCCCCATGTCTTCATCCCAGTTCCCGATGTCCCCTTTTCTATTCCTCATTCCCTGAGAGGAAGTGCTGGGCACTGGAGGAGGGAACTGGGATTTATCACCCAAACCAGGGTATTTTTACATGAGAAATAAAACATTTTGAGCAACTGTAATTCTTGTGTTTAAAACATGGGAAAACAGGAAGTCAGTCTGTTGGGAAGGGCTGCTGTGTGATGAGTGGGAGCGGCAGGATGAGCTCTGCCAGCAATTTGTGGCGTTCTGCAGGGAGAGGGAAGGGGTTGGACCTGCACCATGGATCATTCAGCTGGTGATGAGAGTAAGAGTTGGTGTCACCCTGTCTCTGTCCCCATCCCATGGGTTGGATCTGGCTGAAGAGCCCACAGAGAGCAAGGATCCCACCAGATCCTACTGCATCCCTTGTACCCCAATCCTGCTCCACCAACACCACCTGATCTGTTTTGGAATCCCCTCAGTCCTGTTCTGGAATCCCACTCCAATGCTGCCCCATCCATCCATCCATCCATCATCCATCCATCCATCCATCCATCATCCATCCATCCATCCATCATCCATCATCCATCCATCCATCCATCCATCCATCCATCCATCCATCCATCCATCATCCATCCATCCATCCATCCATCCATCATCCATCCATCCATCCATCCATCCATCCATCCACCCATCCATCCATCCATCCATCCATCCATCCATCCATCCATCATCCATCCATCCATCATCCATCCATCCATCCATCCCACCTGATCCTGCTCTGGAATCCCCTCAATCCTGTTCTGGAATCCCACTCCAGTGCTGCCCCATCCATCCATCCATCCATCCATCCATCCATCCATCATCCATCATCCATCCATCCATCCATCCATCCATCATCCATCCATCCATCCATCCATCCATCCATCCATCATCCATCCATCCATCCATCCATCATCCATCCATCCATCCCAGCTGATCCTGCTCTGGAGTCCAGCCCAGATACACTTTGGAATTCTACCTGATCCTGATCTGGAATCATGCCCTGCTCTGGAATCCTGCCCTGGATCCCTTCTGGAATCCCGCACGGATTCCCCTCTGTACCTGTGCTCAAGCAATTTGGTTTCTCCGCCTGTTTCTGCAGAATGAGAGGATCCGTGAGATTCCAGCGTGGATCGCACACCAGGATTCACCGGCATGGAGGAGATCCAGAGCTGGATCTGCCTCTGTGCTAGGTCACATGTGGGGGGTGAGGGGCACAGGAGATGGAGACCACTCACCCCGGTGTTCGTGCGGGAAGAGAGATTTTTAAATTTATTTTTTTATTTTTATTTTTATTTTTATTTTTATTTTTATTTTTAATTTATTTTTATTTTTATTTTTATTTTTTATTTTTATATTTTTATTTTTATTATTTTATTTTTATTTTTATTATTTATTTTCCACTCCCTCCTTTCCACAGAGCAATTGAAAGGCCTGGTCTGGATGCTCTCATTGCTTTGAACTCCACACCCCTTTGGGTCCTGGGCCGCTGAGATGCCTGCAGGCTTGTGAGAGATCAAATTGGCCAAAGCCCTCGTCACTGAGCCCAGGGCTGGCAAGGTGACACCAACAATCTCACCCTTTCTTTTCTATAAATTTTAATTTGCATTATAGCTGCAGCATTTATATCCAGGAACTGCTAGGGGAGAGCTCAGGTAAATATGCCACACGTTTATAGGTTACACATTGCAACTTATTTGTAAAAACAACAAACTGTTTAAGCCTTGAAGAAAATAAAACAGTCTGTATGTGTCTGGCAGGTACCCAATGTGCCAATGGGCATTGAAAAAAGGCCATGAAAATATACAGCGGATGGAAAAGCAAAAGGCAGCCGTGAGGAGCAAATTCTCAAAGCCTGTTTCTGTAAACAACAAGATTCTCAGGCACGTTTATGCAAACAGCAGAAGTTCTCAAGCCTGTCTTCAATAACAAGTAAATACCTTGTCCTTGGATAAAGTATGGGAAAGTAAAAGTAAGTTTTGAGAACTGTTCATATCAGGGTGAGAACACAAATCTTGGTTTCAATAACAAACCACAGGTATTGAAAACAAAAGGAGGGATTAATGTTTAAATCTGTGACCTACGATGAGCTCGGGTTTTGCAATATGTATGAGCTTAATTAACACTGTTATAAAAGGTGACTGATTGAATCAATAAATCGGAGTTCGACGCTGATCAATTAAGATGGGTCGTCTCCCTTCACTTCGTCAGAAAAAGGTACCCAAACCGTCCCTAACTCTTTGTTTTTATTGTCTTATATTGTCCTAAATCCTAATTGCCCAAATTTTTTTATGACTCTAATTATATTACTGTTTTTATAACCGTTTTATTACTATTAAACTTTTACAATTTGAAAAACAAATGGCGGCTCCAATGGTCCTGCTATCATCCACGCTGGTGGCCACAGTGTCCCCCCGTTGTCCCCGGCACAGATGGCCCAGCGAGTGCATCCTGCTGCCCACCAAGGTGGGGCTGGGCTGGTGGTGGCCATGGGGACATGGAAGTGGTCAAGAGGTTGGTGGTGGCCATGGGGAGATGATGGCGACCATTAGGGCCTGGTAGTCAAGGAGATGGTGGCGGCCATTTTTGGCCCCATTAGAAACGCGCATACAACTCCCATCAGCCCCCGCGCCCCATAGAGCATCATTATAACCCATAGAGCCCCATTACAAACGCGCATACAACTCCCATCAGCCCCCGCGCCCCATAGAGAATCATTATAACCCATAGAGCCCCATTACAAACGCGCATACAACTCCCGTCAGCCCCCGCGTTCCATAGAGCATCATTATAACCCATAGAGCCCCATTACAAACGCGCATACAACTCCCATCAGCCCCTGCGCCCCATAAAGAATCATGATAACCCAGAGAGCCCCATTACAAACGTGCATACAACTCCCGTCAGCCCCGCGCCCCATAGAGAATCATTATAACCCATAGAGCCCCATTACAAACGCGCATACAACTCCCATCAGCCCCCGCGCCCCATAGAGAATCATTATAACCCATGGAGCCCCATTACAAACGCGCATACAACTCCCATCAGCCCCCGCGCCCCATAGAGAATCATTATAACCCATAGAACCCCATTACAAACGCGCATACAACTCCCATCAGCCCCCGCGCCCCATAGAGAATCATTATAACCCATAGAGCCCCATTACAAACGCGCATACAACTCCCATCATTCCCCGCGCCCCATAGAGAATCATTATAACCCATAGAACCCCATTACAAACGCGCATACAACTCCCGTCAGCCCCTGCGCCCCATAGAGAAGCATTATAACCCATGGAGCACCATTACAAATGCGCATACAACTCCCATCACCACCCGCGCCCCATAGAGACTCATTACAGCCGCGCCTACAACTCCCATCATGCCCCGCGCCTCCCATAGCCCATCATTGCAGGCCCCGCCCCTCCCGCACTACAACTCCCGTGCTGCCCCGCGGCGCTTTTCCCGCGCTTTTTCGCTCCCCTCAGCGCCTCCCGGCCATGATGGCCGAGGCTCTGGAGCGCTGGCTCCGGGAGGAGATGGAGCTGCCGCCCTCCGCAGGTCGGGACCACCCGGGGACCCTCGTGGGGCTCCCCCTGAGGCGGGGAGGGGCTGAGGGGTGTCGGGGAGCCGGGGGTGGGAACCCCCCGAGGGCTCCGTGAGCGGAGAGCGGGAATCTGGGGGGGAGCTGAGGGGGTTTGGGGTCCCCTTGGAGGGTTCTGTGTGGGTTTGGGGGCTACTGGGGGGTTTTGGGGTCCCTTTGAAAGGTCTTGGGGCGGTTTTGGGGTCCCTTTGTGGGGTCCTGAGGCGGTTTGGGGTCCCTTTGGAAGGTCCTGGGGGGTTTTGGGGGGGTCCTGAGAGAGTTTTGGGGTCCTTTTAGAGGCTCTTGGGGAGGTTTTGGGCCTGCTTTGAGGGTCCTGGATAACTTGGGGTCCCCTTGGAGAGTCCTGGGGAGATTTTTGGGGTCCTTTAGGAGAGTCCTAGGGAGGTTTTGGAGTCCCCTTGGAGGTATTTGGGGGTCCCTTAGTAGGGTCCTGGGGAGATTTGGGATGTCCTGGAGGGATTTTGGGTGTCCTTTGGAGGGTTCTGGGTAATTTGGGGTCCCCTTGGAGGGTCCTGAGAGGTTTTGGGGCGTCCTGGAGAATTTGGGGTCTCCTCCTAGGGTCCTGGGGTGGTTTTAGGGCGTCCTGAGGGGATTTTGAGGTCCCTTTGAAAGGTCCTGGGGTGTTTTGGGGTCCCTTTGGGGGGTCCTGAGGACATCTGGGGGGTCCTGGGGGGATTTTGGGGTCCCTTTGGAGAGTCCTGAGGGGGTTTGGGGTTCCTTTAGAAGGTCCTGGAAGGGTTTGGGGTCCCCTTGGAGGGTCCTGGGGGGATTTTGGGGTCCCTTTGTGGGGTCCTGAAGGGATTTTGGGGTCCCACTGAGGGCTCCTCAAGGGGTTTTGGGGTCCCTTTTAGGGCATCCTGAGTGGATTTGGGGGTTCCTGGCTGAATTTTGGGCTCCCCCAATGAATTTTATGGTCACCCCCAAATGTTGGGGGGCCCCAATTCCCTCCCCTGCAGGCTCTGCTCCGGCCCCACAGCCCCCACTTGGGATTACGTCACCCGCCACGTCCGGAACCAGCGGTGAGGGGGGACCCCAGAACTTGGGAGGGTGAAAAAACCCCAAAAATTCAAAAAGGGACCCCAAAATTTAGGGGGGAAGAGCGGGAGATGCTTTCCGGGACTACAGCTCCCATCATGTGCCGCGACACCCATTCGGCTCCATTGGATGCGCGCATACAACTCCCATGGTCCCCTGCGCCCCATTGGCTTTCATTATAACGAGCCTACAGCTCCCATCATTCCCCGCGCCTCATTGGGACCCATTGGACGTGCGCATACAACTCCCGTGATCCCCTGCGCCCCATTGAGTGCCGTTATAGCCAAGCCTACAGCTCCCATCATCCCCCGCGTGTCATTGGGCCCCATTGGATCCGCGCATACAACTCCCATGATCCCCTGCGCCCCATTGGCTTTTATTATAACGAGCCTACAGCTCCCATCATCCCCCGCGCCCCATTGGGACCCATTGGATGCGCGCATACAACTCCCATGATCCCCTGCGCCCCATTGGCTTTTATTATAACGAGCCTACAGCTCCCATCATCCCCCGCGCCCCATTGAATATCATTATAGCCGAGCCTACAGCGCCCATCATCCCCTGCGCCTCATTGAGTGCCATTATAGCCAAGCCTACAGCTCCCATCATGCCGGGCGCCCCATTGAGTTCCATTATAGCCAAGCCTACAGCTCCCATCATTCCCCGCGCACGGTGCGTCCGGCCGGAAACGCGGCCCCCGCACAAAGGTTCCTACCCTCCAAAACCTCCATTTCGGGGGCTCCCCACCCCCAAATTTTGGGGTCCGCGCCATTTTTGGGGTCTCGTGACCCCCCTAAGTCCCAGTTTTGGGGTTCTCACCACAAATTTGGGATCCTTGGCCCTCTCAAAACCCCAAATTGGGGGTTCCTGACCCACTCAAACCCCAAATTTGGGATCCCCTGATCCCCCCTCCCCCGAACGCCAGTTTTGGGGTCCCCACCCCCAAATTTTCGGGACCCTCCCTCATTTTTAGGGTGCCTGACTCCCCCCAAACCCCATATTTGGGGTCCCTTCCCCATTTTTACGGGTTCTGATCCTCCCTAAACCCCAAATTTGGAGTCCCCAACCCAATTTTGGGGTCCCAGGACTCCCCAAATCCCGAATTTTGGGGTCCCCTTCCCCATTTTTGGGATCCCCGACCCCCCAAAACTCCACATTTTGGGGTCCCCACCCCAAATTTGGGGTCCTTGACCCTCCTCACATCCCAGTTTTGGGGTCCCCACCCCCAAATTTTGGGGTCCCTCTGAATTTTTGGATCCCAGGACCCCTGACCCCGAAATCTGGGGTCCCTGCCACCCCCCCAAACCCCAGTTTTGGGGTCCCCTTCCCCGATTTTTTGGGTCCCAGGATCCCCCTAAACCCCAAATTTGGGGACCCTCACCCCAATTTTGGGGTCCTCTCCCTCAATTTCAGGGTCCCAGACCCGCCAAACCCCAAATTTGGGGGTTCTCACCCCAAAATTTTGGGGTCTCCACTTTCCCCCCAGAGGCTTCCCTCAGAGCTGGCGGTGGGCGGGGCTTCGGCGAGGGGCGGAGCTTCGGTGAGGGGCGGAGCTTCGGCTGCTGGGGGCGGAGCCGGGCCCGACCACGAGGGGGCGCTGAGGGCAACCCATAAAAGGCAAAAGGGGCGGGGCCTGAAGGGGGCGGGGCTAAAGCAGCGGGGCCTTGCAGCCTTTCCTTATATGGGCAAAGGGGGAATTTCCTTATATGGGCAAAAAGGAGATTTTGGGGGAATTTTTCGATTTTTTTTTTGCTCCCTGTTTGAATTTTGGGGCCCTTCAGGGGATTTTGGGGATTTCTGAGGGGATTTTTGGGATTTTGATGAAATTTTGAGAAGATTTTTGGGTGGGTTTTGAAGTAATTTGGAGGATTTTGAAGGATTTGGAGTTAATTTTGAGATCTTGAGGAGATTTTGGGGTCCCTGAGGGGATTTTGAGGTGATTTTTGGGGAATTTCAGGAGATTTTTGGTACCTGAGGGGATTTTTTGGGAATTTGAGGGGATTTTGGGGGATTTTAAGGAAATTTTTGGGATTTTAAGGGAATTTTGGGGTCCCCGGTGAGAATCTTGAGATTTTGGGAGATTTTAAGAAAATTTTGAGGGATTTTGAGGAGATTTTGGGGTCCACGAGAGGATTTTTGAAGAATTTTGGGTTCCTGAGGGGATTTTGGCGGATTTTGAGGCAATTTTGGGGTTTTTTTGGTGACATTTTTGGGGAAGTTTTGGGATTTTTGTTGGGGGAATTTTGGATTTTTTAGAGGAATTTTGTGGATTTTTGGGGGGGAATTTTGGGGTTTTTTTGGGGAAATTTTGGTTTTTTTGGGGGGAAATTTCAGGGGTTTTTTGGGATTTTTTAGAGGAATTTTATGGATTTTTGGGGGAAATTTTGGGGTTTTTTTGGGGGGATTTTTTAGAGGAATTTTGGGGAGTTTTTGGGGAAATTTGGGGGATTTTTGGGGGGAATTTTGGGGATTTTTTTGAAGATTTGGGGTCAATTTTGAGCCTCATTTTTTTGGAATTGGGGGAATATTGGGGGGAATTTTTTGGGGGGGAATTTTTGGGGAAATTTTGGGGGAATTTTTTTGGGGAATTTTATGGGGATTTTTTGGGGGATTTTTGGTGAAATTCTTGGGGAAGTTTTGGGATTTTTGTTGGGGGAATTTTGAATGTTTTAGAGGAATTTTGTGGATTTTGAGGGGGAAATTTTGGGGTTTTTTGGGGAAAATATTGGGGTTTTTTTGGGGATTTTTTAGAGGAATTTTGTGGATTTTGGGGGGGAAATTTTAGGGTTTTTTAGGGAAAATTTTGGGTTTTTTTTTTTTGATTTTTAGAGGACTTTTGGTGGAATTTTGGGGGAAATTTTGGGGATTTTTGGGGGGGAATTTTGGGGATTTTTTTTAGGATTGGGTCCATTTTGTGCCTCGTTTTTTTGGAATTTGGGGAATATTGGGGGGAATTTTTGGGGATATTTTTGGGGGATTTTTTTTATTTTTTTAGAGGAATTTTGTGGATTTTTGGGGGAATTTTTTGGGATTTTTTTTTGGGATTTTTGGTGACATTTTTGGGGAAGTTTTGGGATTTTTGTTGGGGGAATTTTGGATTTTTTAGAGGAATTTTGTGGATTTTTGGGGGGGAATTTTGGGGATTTTTTGGAGGATTTGGGGTCAATTTTGACCCTCATTTTTTTGTAATTTGGGGGAATTTTTGGGGGGGAATTTTTGGGGGATTTTTCAGGGAATTTTTTGGGATTTTTGGGGATTTTTTCAGGGAATTTTTGGGGGAGAATTTTAACTCATTTTTGTGGAATTTTGGGTTTTTTTGTGGGATTTTTTAGGGGAAATTTGGGGATTTTTCAGGGAATCTTGGGGAATTTTAGGGGATTTTTTTGGGATTTTTTCGGGGATTTTTTTTGGGAAATTTTGTGGATTTTTGGGGGGGAATTTTGGGGATTTTGAGGAGATTCTGGGATCCCTGAGGGGATTTTGGGGCATTTTAAGGGAATTTTGGGGATTTTGGGGCATTTTGAGGAGATTTTGGGGAGTTTTGGCTTCGGGGGCGGAGCCGGAAGTGCTGGGGAGTGGGCGGGGCCTGACACGGTGGGCGGGGCCTGGCTGGCTCAGGGGGCGGGGCTTGGGGACCCCCCAAAAATCCCCAAATTCCCCCAACCCCTCCCCCTCCGCAGCTGTCAATCAAATCCAGGGAGGCGGAGCTCCAGAGGCCACGCCCACACAGGTAAGCCACACCCCTTCCTTATTAACCCCTAATTAACCCTTTCATTAATTAATTAATCACTTAATTAATGAACTGCAGAGGTGCCAATCACCCCGGGAAGGCTCAGGAGGCTCCGGATTGGCTGGAACAGGCTGAGGTGGGCGTGGCTTGGTGGGGAAGGGGGCGTGGCTCCATTCAGGCCACGCCCCCTCCCTTGACGCTGATTGGCCACAGCCTGGGGGCGGAGCTGTGGGCGCTGGAGGTCCTGGCCAATCAGAGCACTGGGTGGGTGTGGCCTGAAGGGATGGGTGGAGCTTAAAGGAGTGGGTGGGGTGTAAAGGGGTGGGGCTTAAGCAGAGAGGTGTGGCCTAAATGAGTAAGTGGGTGGGGCTTAAGGAAATGGGTGGGGCTTAAGGTGGTGGGCTGGGGTTAAGGGGGTGGGTGGGGCTTAAGTGATGGGTGGGGCTTAAGGTGTGGGTGGGGCTTAAAGGGGTGGGTGTGGCCTAAAGGAGTGGGCGAGGCTAAAATGGGTGGGTGGGGCTTAAGGGAATGGGTGGGGCTTAAGGCTGTGGGTGGGGCTTACAGCGGTGGGTGTGGCATAAATGCAGGGGGCTTAAAGAGATGGGTGTGGCCTAAAGGGGTGGGTGGGGCTTGCAGGAGTGGGTGGAGCCTAAAGGATGGGAGTGGCTTTAAAGGATGGGAGTGGCTTAAGGGATGGGTGGGGCTTAAAGGAGTGGGTGGGGCTTCAACAGGGGGGTGTGGCCTAAATGGGTGGGTGGAGCTTAAGGGGATGGGCAGGGCTTAGAAGTGGGTGGAGCTCAGAGGGTAGGGAGAGCTTAAGGGGGTGGGTGTGGCCTAAAGGGGTGGGCGGGGCTTAGTGAGGTGGGCGTGGCTTGGCGGGCAGGTGGGTCTTTAAGGTTTGGTCAGAGATTAAGGAGAGGTGGGAGGGGCTTTTACAGGTGGGTGGGGCTTAAAGGGCCAATGAGGACTTAGAGGTGTGGGCGGGGCTTAGAGAAGTAGGTGGGGCTTAAAATGGCAGGTGGGACTTAAAGGGATTGGGTGGGGTTAAATGGTGGGTGGGGCTTAGAGAGGTGGGTGGAGGTCATGGAATGGGTGGAGCCTAAAGGGGTGGGTGTGGCTTAAAGGGATGGGTGGGGCCCAAATGAGTAAAATGAGTGGGTGGAGCTTAAATGGGTGGGTGTGGCTTCAAGAGGTGGGTGGAGCTTTAATGGCTGGGTGGGGCTTAAGGGGGTGGGTGTGGTGTAAGTGGGTGGGTGGGGCTTAAAGGGATGGGCGGGGCTTAATGAACTGGGTGGGGCTTAAATTATGGGCAGGGCTTAAATGGGTGGGTGGGGTTTAAATTATGGGCGGGGCTTAAATGGGTGGGTGGAGCCTAAAGGGGGTAGGTGGGACTTAAAGAGTGGGTGTGGCTTAAAGGGGTGGGTGGGCAGGGCTTAAGGGGGTGGGTGTGGCCTAATTGGGTGGGTGGGGCTTAAAGGAGTGGGCGGGGCTTAAAGGATGGGTGGGGCTTAAATGGGTGGGTGGAGCCTAAAGGGGGTAGGTGGGACTTAAAGAGTGGGTGTGGCTTAAGTGATGGGGTGGGTGTGGCTTAAGGGGATGGGTGTGGCCTAATTGGGTGGGTGGGGCTTATAATGATGGGTGGGGCTTAAAGGTGTGGGTGGAGCTTAAATTATGGGTGGGGCTTAAATGGGTGGGCGGGGCCTAAAGGGGGTAGGTGGGACTTAAAGAGTGGGTGTGGCTTAAATGATGGGGTGGGTGTGGCTTAAAGGGGTGGGTGGGGCTTAAGGGGATGGGTGGGGTTTATAATGATGGGTGGGGCTTAAAGAAGTGGGTGGGGCTTAGAGGGATGGGCAGGGCTTAAAGAACGGGGTGGGGCTTAAATTATGGGTGGGGCTTAAATGGTGGGTGGGGCTTAGAGGGATAGGTGGGACTTTAAGAGTGGGTGTGGCTTAAGGGGGTGGGTGTGGCCTAATTGGTGTGGTGGGGCTTATATTGATGGATGGGGCTTAAAGGAGTGGGTGGAGCTTAAATTATGGGTGTGGCTTAAATGGGTGGGTGGGGCCTAAGGGGGTAGGTGGGACTTAAAGAGTGGGTGTGGCTTAAAGGGGTGGGTGTGGCTTAAAGGAGTGGGTGGGGCTTAAAGGGGATGGGTGGGGTTTTAATGGGGTGGGTGTGGCTTCAATGGGTGGGTGGGGCTTAAGTGGGTGGGCGTGGCTCAAAGGGGTGGGCGGGGCTTTCGGGGTCCCTGAGTGGATTTTTGGGGCGCTCTGGGGGCGTGGCTCAATCCCTGTCAATCACAGGGCTCTCCTGGCCGGCCCCGCCCCCTCAGCCGAGGCCCCGCCCACTCTGAGGGGGTGTGGGGGTCAAAATTGGGGATTTTTGGGGCTTTTTGGGGACAAAATTTTGGATTTTGGGGGGGAAATTTTGGGGATTTTCCTGTTTCAGGATTTGGGGTTTTTGGGGATTTCTGAGCTCATTTTTTGGGGTGGATTTTTGGGATTTTGGGGTCCCCCATTTGTTTTTGGGGGCGCCGATGTGGAGTCACCAGGTGAGACCAAAATGTCCTGAATTATCCCTAAAATACCCTCAGTTATCCTGAAATATTCCAAATCATCCTCAAAAATCCCCAAATCCCTGAAATCCGGCCCAAAATACCCCAAATTATCTCCAAATATCCCAAATTCCTCATAAAATATCCTAAAATATTCCTGAAATCTTATATTATAAAAAATATTATATATATTATAAATATTATAAATATTATGAATATTATAAATATTATAAATTATCCCAAATCCACCCTAAAACATCCCAAAAATTTCCCAAAATATCCTAAAATCTCCCAAATCCATCCTAAAAAATCCCAAATCCACCCTAAAACATCCCAAAAATCTCCCAAAATATCCTAAAATCTCCCAAATCCAACTGAAATATTCGAAATTTATTTTCAAAAAAATCTGAAGTTATTGGAAAAGATCCCAAATCCATCCTAAAATCTCCCAAAAGTGTCTTCAGTCCATTCAAAAATGCCCCAAATGCGTCTTCAGATATCCCAAAAAATATTCGGAATTTCCCCAATTTCCCAAAATCCCCATTTTTCCTAATTTTCCCATTTCCCCCAATTTCCCAATTTTTCCAAATTTTTCCTAATTTTCCCCAATTTCCCAAATTCCCATTTCCCCCATTTTCCCAGAATCCCCATTTTTTCCCAATTTTCCCTTTTTCCCAAAATCCCCAATTTCCCCAATTTCCCAATTTTTCCATTTCCCCCCATTTCCACATTTCCCCCAGTTTTTCCCAATTTTCCCCAAAATCCCCAATTTTCTCAATTTCCCCATTTTCCCAATTTTCCCCCATTTTCCCAAAATCTCCATTTTCCCCCAAAATCCCCATTTTCCCCCATTTCCCCAATTTCCCCATTTCCCCCAATTTCCCAATTTTTCCAAATTTTCCCAATTTTCCAAAATCCCCATTTTCCCCAAAATCCCCAATTTCCCAATTTTTTGCCAAATCCCCATTTTCCCCCAATTTCCCAAAATCCCCATTTCCCCAAATTCCCCATTTCCCCCATTTCCCATTTTTCCCAAAATCCCCATTTTTCCCAATTTCCCCATTTCCCCCAATTTCCCAATTTTTCCCATTTTCCCCATTTTTTCCATTTTCCCCATTTTTCCCCATTTTCCCCAATTTCCCCAAATCCCGATTTTTCCCAAAATCCCAATTTTCCCCAATTTCCCAATTTTTCCTCATTTCCCAAAAATCCCCATTTCCCCCAATTTCCCCATTCCCCCCAAATCCTCATTTTTCCCATTTTCCCATTTTCCCATTTTCCCAATTTTTCCCCATTTTTCCCAATTTCCCCCAATTTCCCAATTTTCCCAAAATCCCCATTTTTTCCATTTTTCCCCATTTCCCCATTTTTCCCAGAATCCCCATTTCCCCCATTTCCCATTTTCCCCAAAATCCCCATTTTTCCCAATTTTCCCAATTTTTCCAAATTTCCCAAAATCCCCATTTTCCCCAATTTCCCCATTTTCACAAAAATCCCCATTTTTCCCTTTTCCCAATTTTCCCAATTTTCCCCAAAATCCCCAATTTTTCCCATTGTTCCCCAAGATCCCCAATTTCCCAAAATCCCCATTTTTCCCAGAATCCCCATTTCCCAATTTCCCCATTTCCCCCCTCAATTTCCTCATATTTTCCAAAATCCCAATTTCCCCATTTCCCCCAATTTCCCAATTTTCCAATTTCCACATTTCCCCCATTTTCCCCAAAATCCCCATTTCCCCCAGTTTCCTAATTTCCCCATTTTCGCAATTTTTCCCAATTTCCCCAATTTCCCAATTTTTTGCCAAATCCCCATTTTCCCCCAATTTCCCAAAATCCCCATTTTTCCCAATTTCCCCATTTCCCCAATTTCCCAATTTCCCCAAATTCCCATTTCCCCAATTTCCCCATTTTCCCCAATTTTTCCCATTTTCCCCAAAATCCCCATTTTCCCCAAAATCCCCATTTCCCCGTTTTCCCCAAAATCCCCATTTTTCCCTTTTCCCAATTTTTCCCATTGTTCCCCAAGATCCCCAATTTTTCCCATTTTCCCCAAAATCCCCATTTTCCCCATTTTTCCCAATTTTTCCCAATTTCCCAAAATCCCCATTTCCCCAGTTTTCCCCAAAATCCCCATTTTTTCCAAAATCCCAATTTCCCCATTTCCCCCAATTTCCAAATTTTTTCAAATTTCCCAAAATCCCATTTTCCCCAAAATCCCATTTTCCCTAAATCCCAATTTTTCCCAATTTCCCAAAATCCCCATTTCCCCCAATTTCCCCATTTTTCCCAAAATCCCCATTTTCCAAATTTTTCCCCATTTCCCCATTTTTCCCCAAAATCCCCTTTTTCCCAATTTTCCCATTTTTTCCCAAAATCCCATTTCCCCCAATTTCCCAAAATCCCCATTTTTCCCAAAATCCCCATTTTCCCCAATTTCCCCATTTCC
Organism: Zonotrichia leucophrys gambelii; assembly: GCF_028769735.1. NCBI lineage: Eukaryota > Metazoa > Chordata > Aves > Passeriformes > Passerellidae > Zonotrichia > Zonotrichia leucophrys. The sequence goes on along the minus strand of NW_026992322.1, from coordinate 2,737 downwards.
CCAATTTCCCAATCCCCATTTTCTCCAAAATCCCCATTTCCCCCAATTTCCCCATTTCCCCCAAAATCCCAATTTCCCCATTTCCCCAATTTCCCAATTTTTCCCAAATTCCCATTTCCCCTATTTTCCCCCAAATCCCCAATTCCCCAATTTTCCCCAATTTCCCAAAATCCCCATTTTCCCAAAATCCCCATTTTTTCCAAAATCCCAATTCCCCAATTTCCAAATTTTTTCAAATTTCCCAAAATCCCATTTTCCTCAAAATCCCATTTTCCCTAAATCCCAATTTTCCCGAAAATCCCCATTTCCCATTTTCCCAAAATCCCCATTTTTTCCCATTTCCCCCAAAATCCCCATTTTCACCAAAATCACCCCAAAAAATCCCAAAATTTGGCTTCAAAATCAGCCCCAAAATCAGCTCTAAAATCCCAAAATTCAGCCCCAAAATCCGGATCCAAAACCCCAAAATTTGGCTCCAAAATCCTCAAATCCGACCCCAAAATCGCCCCCAAATTCTGCTCTCAAATCCCCAAAATTGGGCCCCAAAATCCCCAAATTCATCCCCAAAACCCCAAAATTTGGCCCCAAATTCGGTTTGGAAATCTCCGAGTTTGGCCCCAAAATCCCCAAAAATTTCCCTGAAAATCCCCAAATTCCACCCCAAAATCGGCCCCAAAATCGGCCCCAAATCCTCCAGATCTGCCCCAAAATCAGCCCCAAAATCGCTGTGAAATCCCAAAATTCCACCCTGAAATCTCCAATTTCGGCCCCAAAATCAGCCCCAAAATTGGCTCTAAAATCCCCAAATTTGGCCCCAAAATCGGCCCCAAAATCCCCAAATTTGGCCCCAAAATCGGCCCCAAAATCCCCAAATTTGGCCCCAAATTTGGCCCCAAAATCCCCAAATTTGGCCCCAAAATTGGCTCTAAAATCCCAAAATTCAGCCCCAAAATTGGCCCTAAAATCCCCAAATTTGGCCCCAAAATTGGCCCTAAAATCCCAAAATTTGGCCCCAAAATTCGCTTTAAAATCCCCAAATTTGGCCCCAAAATTGGCTCTAAAATCCCAAAATCAGCTCCAAATTCAGCCCCAAAATCCCCAGAAAAAAACCCCAAAATTTTGCCCAAAACCACCAAAATTCTGCTCCAAATTCGCCCCAAAATCCCCAAATTTGGCCCCAGAATTGTCCAAAAAAACCCCAAAAATTTCCTTTAAAATCCTCAAATTCAGCCCCAAAATTGGCCCCAAAATCCGGATCCAAAACCCCAAAATTTGGCCTCAAAATCCCGACCCAAGATATCAAAATTTTGATCCTAAATCCCCAAATTTGGACCCAAAATCTCAAAATTTTGTCCCAAAATCCTCAAGTTTGGACCCAAAATCTGGACCCAAAATCCCAAAATTTGGATCCAAAATTCGGCCCCGAAATCCCAAAATTTGGATCCAAAATCCTCAAATCTGGACCTAAAATGCCCAAATTTGGTCCCAAAATCTGAAAATTCGGAGCCAAAATTCAGCCCCAAAATCCCCAAAATTGGCCCCAAAATCCAAATCCAAAATTCCAAAATTCGGCCTCAAAATCGGCTCTAAAACCCCAAAATTTGGCCCCAAAATCTCCAAACCTCAGCCCCAAAATCGGCCCCGAAATCCCAAAATTTGGTCCCAAAATCCTCCAGTTTGGACCCAAATTCTGCACCTGAAAATCTAAAATTTAGACCCAAAATTCAGCCCCAAAATCCCAAAATTCGGCCCCAAAATCGGCTCTAAAATCCCAGAATTTGCACCCAAAATCCTCAAAATTGGACCCAAAATCCAGATCCAAAATCGGCCCCAAAATCCCAAAATTTTGTCCCAAAATCCTCAAGTTTGGACCCAAAATCTGGACCCAAAATCCCAAAATTTGGATCCAAAATTCGGTCCCGAAATCCCAAAATTTGGATCCTAAATCCTCAAATCTGGACCTAAAATGCCCAAATTTGGTCCCAAAATCTGAAAATTCGGACTCAAAATTCAGCCCCAAAATCCCCAAAATTGGCCCCAAAATCCAAATCCAAAATTCCAAAATTTGGCCTCAAAATCGGCTCTAAAACCCCAAAATTTGGCCCCAAAATCTCCAAACCTCAGCCCCAAAATCGGCCCCGAAATCCCAAAATTTGGTCCCAAAATCCTCCAGTTTGGACCCAAATTCTGCAGCTGAAAATCTAAAATTTAGACCCAAAATCCAAAATTCAGCCCCAAAATCGGCTCTAAAATCCCAGAATTTGGTCCCAAAATCCTCAAAATTGGACCCAAAATCCAGATCCAAAATCGGCCCCAAAATCCCAAAATTTGGCCCCAAAACCCCCAAAATTTTGTCCCAAAATCCTCAAGTTTGGACCCAAAATCTGGACCCAAAATCCCAAAATTTGGATCCAAAATCCCCAAATTTGGCCCCAAAATCCCAAAATTTGGACCCAAAATCCCCAAATTTGGCCCCAAAATCCGAACCCAAAATTTCAAAATTCAGCCCCAAAATCCGGCCCGAAAATCCTCAGATTTGGCCCCAAAATCCCCGAATTTGGCCCCAAAATCGGCTCCAAAACCCCAAAATTTGGATCCTAAATCTCAAAATTCAACCCCAAAATTTGGCCCCAAAACTCCAAAATTCAGCCCCAAAATCCGGATCCAAAACCCCAAAATTTGGCTCCAAAATCCTCAAATCCGACCCCAAAATCGCCCCCAAATTCTGCTCTCAAAT